>NW_026279132.1:0-20048 GCF_023373465.1 Oncorhynchus keta | reverse complement strand
TGGTTTAGACGGGTAGGCTTACAGCCGTCTGTCCGTTCCTGTCATGGTAATTCTATTGGTAGGCTTACAGCCGTCTGTCCGTTCCTGTCATGGTAATTCTATTGGTAGGCTTACAGCCGTCTGTCCGTTCCTGTCATGGTAATTCTATTGGTAGGCTTACAGCCGTCTGTCCGTTCCTGTCATGGTAATTCTATTGGTAGGCTTACAGCCGTCTGTCCGTTCCTGTCATGGTAATTCTATTGGTAGGCTTACAGCCGTCTGTCCGTTCCTGTCATGGTAATTATATTGGTAGGCTTACAGCCGTCTGTCCGTTCCTGTCATGGTAATTCTATTGGTAGGCTTACAGCCGTCTGTCCGTTCCTCGTCATGGTAATTCTATTGGTATTTACAGCCGTCTGTCCGTTCCTGTCATGGTAATTCTATTGGTAGGGGCTTACAGCCGTCTGTCTGTTCCTCATGGTAATTATATTGGTAGGCTTACAGCCGTCTGTCGTTCCTGTCATGGTAATTCTATTGGTAGGCTTACAGCCGTCTGTCCGTTCTCGTCATGGTAATTCTATTGGTAGGCTTACAGCCGTCTGTCCGCTCCTGTCATGGTAATTCTATTGGTAGGCTTACAGCCGTCTGTCCGTTCCTGTCATGGTAATTCTATTGGTAGGCTTACAGCCGTCTGTCCGTTCCAGTCATGGTAATTCTATTGGTAGGCTTACAGCCGTCTGTCCGTTCCTGTCATGGTAATTATATTGGTAGGCTTACAGCCGTCTGTCCGTTCCTGTCATGGTAATTCTATTGGTAGGCTTACAGCCGTCTGTCCGTTCCAGTCATGGTAATTCTATTGGTAGGCTTACAGCCGTCTGTCCATTCCTGTCATGGTAATTCTATTGGTAGACCTATATCTATAGTCTGGATATATAGTCTTGGTATGGTGGTATAGTCCTACCATGGTAGTAGTCTGGATATATAGTCTTGGTGTGGTGGTATAGTCCTACCATGGTAGTAGTCTGGATATATAGTCTTGGTATAGTCTTACCATGGTAGCAGACTGGATATATAGTCTTGGTATGGTGGTATAGTCTTACCATGGTAGCAGACTGGATATATAGTCTTGGTATAGTCTTACCATGGTAGTAGTCTGGATATATAGTATTGGTATGGTGGTATAGTCCTACCATGGTAGTAGTCTGGATATATAGTCTTGGTGTGGTGGTATAGTCCTACCATAATATAATAATAATAATAATATGCCATTTAGCAGACGCTTTTATCCAAAGCGACTTACAGTCATGTGTGCATACATTCTACGTATGGGTGGTCCCGGGGATCGAACCCACTACCCTGGCGTTACAAGCGCCATGCTCTACCAACTGAGCTACAGAAGGACCACTACCATGGTAGTAGGCTGATATAGTCTTGGTATAGTCTTACCATGGTAGCAGACTGGATGTCTTGGTAGTCACCATGGTAGTAGTCTGGATATATAGTCCTACCATGGTAGTAGTCTGGATATATAGTCTTGGTGTGGTGGTATAGTCCTACCATGGTAGTAGTCTGGATATATAGTCTTGGTATAGTCTTACCATGGTAGCAGACTGGATATATAGTCTTGGTATAGTCTTACCATGGTAGTAGTCTGGATATATAGTATTGGTTTGGTGGTATAGTCCTACCATGGTAGTAGTCTGGATATAGTCTTGGTGTGGTGGTATAGTCCTACCATGGTAGTAGTCTGGATATATAGTCTTGGTATAGTCTTACCATGGTAGCAGACTGGATATATAGTCTTGGTATGGTGGTATAGTCTTACCATGGTAGCAGCCTGGATATATAGTCTTGGTATAGTCTTACCATGGTAGTAGTCTGTATATATAGTATTGGTATGGTGGTATAGTCCTACCATGGTAGTAGTCTGGATATATAGTCTTGGTATAGTCTTACCATGGTAGTAGTCTGTATATATAGTATTGGTATGGTGGTATAGTCTACCATGGTAGTAGTCTGTATATATAGTATTGGTATGGTGGCATAGTCCTACCATGGTAGTAGTCTGGATATATAGTCTTGGTGTGGTGGTATAGTCCTACCATGGTAGTGGTCTGATATATAGTCTTGGTATGGTGGTATAGTCCTACCATGGTAGTAGACTGGATATATAGTCTTGGTGTGGTGGTATAGTCCTACCATGGTAGTAGTCTGGATATATAGTCTTGGTATAGTCTTACCATGGTAGCAGACTGGATATATGGTCTTGGTATGGTGGTATAGTCTTACCATGGTAGCAGACTGGATATATACTCTTGGTATAGTCTTACCATGGTAGTAGTCTGATATATAGTCTTGGTATAGTCTTACCATGGTAGCAGACTGGATATATGGTCTTGGTATGGTGGTATAGTCTTACCATGGTAGCAGACTGGATATATAGTCTTGGTATAGTCTTACCATGGTAGTAGACTGGATATATAGTATTGGTATGGTGGTATAGACCTACCATGGTAGTAGTCTGGATATATAGTCTTGGTATAGTCTTACCATGGTAGTAGTCTGGATATATAGTCTTGGTATAGTCTTACCATGGTAGTAGTCTGGATATATAGTCTTGGTATGGTGGTATAGTCCTACCATGGTAGTAGTCTGGATATATGGTTTTGGTATGGTGGTATAGTCTTACCATGGTAGTAGTCTGGATATATAGTCTTGGTATAGTCCTACCATGGTAGTAGTCTGGATATATAGTCTTGGCATAGTCTTACCATGGTAGTAGTCTGGATATATAGTCTTGGTATAGTCTTACCATGGTAGTAGTCTGGATATATAGTATTGGTATGGTCTTACCATGGTAGCAGACTGGATATATAGTCTTGGTATAGTCTTACCATGGTAGTAGTCTGGATATATAGTCTTGGTATAGTCTTACCATGGTAGCAGACTGGATATATAGTCTTGGTATAGTCTTACCATGGTAGTAGTCTGGATATATAGTATTGGTATGGTGGTATAGTCCTACCATGGTAGTAGTCTGGATATATAGTCTTGGTGTGGTGGTATAGTCCTACCATGGTAGTAGTCTGGATATATAGGCTTGGTGTGGTGGTATAGTCCTACCATGGTAGTAGTCTGGATATATAGTCTTGGTATAGTCTTACCATGGTAGTAGTCTGGATATATAGTCTTGGTATAGTCCTACCATGGTAGTAGTCTGATATATAGTCTTGGCATAGTCTTACCACGGTAGTAGTCTGGGTTGAAGTTCTCATAGATGGGGTAGAGAGGGTTCTCCTGCTCACTACGGAGCTTCCTGGCTCTCAGGACATCACGAACACACTGGTGGAGGAAGGAGTACTGGTACTGTGGGGAGGACAGCATTCACATCAATACTACTGTTCATCTGCTGTGGGGAAAACAGCATTCACATCAATACTACTGTTCATCTGCTGTGGGGAGGACAGCATTCACATCAATACTACTGTTCATCTGCTGTGGGGAAAACAGCATTCACATCAATACTACTGTTCATCTGCTGTTGGGTGGACAGCATTCACATCAATACTACTGTTCATCTGCTGTGGGGAGGACAGCATTCACATCAATACTACTGTTCATCTGCTCAATACTACTGTTCATCTGCTGTGGGGAGGACAGCATTCACATCAATACTACTGTTCATCTGCTGTGGGGAAAACAGCATTCACCTCAATACTACTGTTCATCTGCTGTGGGGAGACAGCATTCACATCAATACTACTGTTCATCTGCTGTGGGGAAAACAGCATTCACATCAATACTACTGTTCATCTGCTGTGGGGAGGACAGCATTCACATCAATACTACTGTTCATCTGCTGTGGGGAGGACAGCATTCACATCAATACTACTGTTCATCTGCTGGGAAAACAGCATTCACATCAATACTACTGTTCATCTGCTGTGGGGAGGACAGCATTCACATCAATACTACTGTTCATCTGCTGGGGAGGACAGCATTCACATCAATACTACTGTTCATCTGCTGTGGGGAGGACAGAATTCACATCAATACTACTGTTCATCTGTTGTGGGGAGGACAGCATTCACATCAATACTACTGTTCATCTGTTGTGGGAGGACAGCATTCACATCAATACTACTGTTCATCTGCTGTGGGGAGGACAGCATGCACATCAATACTACTGTTCATCTGCTGTGGGGAGGACAGAATTCACATCAATACTACTGTTCATCTGCTGTGGGGAGGACAGCATTCACATCAATACTACTGTTCATCTGTTGTGGGGAGGACAGCATTCACATCAATACTACTGTTCATCTGTTGTGGAGGACAGCATTCACATCAATACTACTGTTCATCTGTTGTAGGGAGGACAGCATTCACATCAATACTACTGTTCATCTGCTGTGGGGGGAGACAGCATTCACATCAATACTACTGTGTATCTGTTGTGGGGAGGACAGCATTCACATCAATACTACTGTTCATCTGCTGTGGGAGGACAGCATTCACATCAATACTACTGTTCATATGCTGTTGGGAGGACAGCATTCACATCAATACTACTGTTCATCTGCTGTGGGAGGACAGCATTCACATCAATACTACTGTTCGCCTGCTGTGGGGAGGACAGCATTCACATCAATACTACTGTTCATCTGCTGTGGGGAGAGACAGCATTCACATCAATACTACTGTTCATCTGCTGTGGGGAGGACAGCATTCACATCAATACTACTGTTCATCTGCTTTGGGGGAGGACAGCATTCACATCAATACTACTGTTCATGCAACATGTCTGCTAAATACATTGTGCCTTTGCCATTTTGACAACAGACGGTGGTATCCCCACTAAGCTAAAGCCTAGGCATTATGATTGGGGAGCTATTGCAAGACGTTGTGTCTCAGGCACAAACATTGTGCTATCATTACCACTGCATAGCAGATCAATAGGATGAAGCCTTCCCTTTGATTCTGCTGAAACACGACTTTCTGATACACATCCCCATTTATTATTCATGGCTATATATTATCTCTGGCTACATATTATCACTGGCTATATATTATCACTTATATATTATCACTGGCTATATATTATCTCTGGCTATATATTATCACTGGCTACATATTATCACTTATATATTATCACTGGCTATATATTATCTCTGGCTATATATTATCTCTGGCTATATATTATCACTGGCTATATATTATCTCTGGCTATATATTATCACTGGCTATATATTATCACTGGATATATATTATCACTGGCTATATATTATCACTGGCTATATATAATCTTTGGCTATATATTATCAATGGCTATACATTATCACTGGCTATATATTATCTTTGGCTATTGTATTATCTTTGGCAATATATGATCTATGGCTATATAATAACACTTGCTATATATTATCACTGGCTATATATTATCACTGGCTATATATTATCACTGGATATATATTATCACTGGCTATATATTATCACTGGCTATATATTATCATTGGCTATATATTATCACTGGCTATATATTATCACTGGCTATATATTATCACTGGATATATATTATCACTGGCTATATATTATCATTGGGTATATATTATCACTGGGGATCACTGGCTATATATTATCACTGGCTAACATTGACATTCTTTATACCCATGGAAATGTACCAGCTGATGGAAACCGTTGTGTTGAACTGAGGGTTTTATCCGCGTTACCTCTGTTTGCACCATGTGAGAGCGGTGCAGTCGGAGGTCAAACACACAGCCGTAGACGTCCACTGTTCCTATGCTGTCCAGCTGTTGAAGGACCCGGTCCAGAACCATGAACGTCCCTGTACGACCCACTCCAGCACTGAGGGAGAGAGAGAAGAGGGGAAGAGAGGGAGAGAGAGAGAAAAGGGAAGAGAGGGAGAGAGAGAAGAGGGGAAGAGAGGGAGAGAGAGAGAAGAGGGGAAGAGAGGGAGAGAGAGAAGAGGGGAAGAGAGGGAGAGAGAGAAGAGGGAAGAGAGGGAGAGAGAGAGAAGAGGGGAAGAGAGGGAGAGAGAGAGGGGAAGAGAGGGAGAGAGAGAGAAGAGGGGAAGAGAGGGAGAGAGAGAAGAGGGGAAGAGAGGGAGAGAGAGAAGAGGGGAAGAGAGGGAGAGAGAGAGAAGAGGGGAAGAGAGGAGAGAGAGAAAAGGGGAAGAGAGGAGAGAGAGAGAAAAGGAAGAGAGAGAAGAGAGAGAAGGGGAAGAGGGAGAGAGAGAGAAAAGGGGAAGAGAGGAGAGAGAGAGAAAAAGGGAAGAGAGAGAAGAGAGAGAAAAGGGGAAGAGAGGAGAGAGAGAGAAGAGGGAAGAGAGGGAGAGAGAGAGAAAAGGGGAAGAGAGAGGGAGAGAGAGAGAAAAGGGGAAAGAGAGGGAGAGAGAGAGAAAAGGGGAAGAGAGGGAGAGAGAGAGAAAAGGGGAAGAGAGAGAGAGAAGAGGGGAAGAGAGGGAGAAGAGAGAAAAGGAAGAGAGGGAGAGAGAGAAAAGGGGAAGAGAGGGAGAGAGAGAGAAAAGGGGAAGAGAGGGAGAGAGAGAGAAAAGGGGAAGAGAGAGAAGAGAGAGAGAGAAGAGAGGGAGAGAGAGAAGAGGGAAGAGAGAGAAGAGTGATTCATGTAGTTTACATCACATTTACCTTTGACGTCCATGTATTTATACACTTGCGGTAAATCATATTAAAATCATTTGATATTGGTTTTTAATTTAATTGGTGTGCCTACACAGCTACCATCCTGATTGAAGGATTTCTCCTTTGACGCACGCACGCACACGCACACGCACGCACGCACGCACGCACAGCACACAGACACACACACACACACACACACACACACACACACACACACACACACACACACACACACACACACACACACACACACACACACACACACACACACACACACACACACACACACACACACACACACACACACACACACACACACACACAGTAATGATAAATGATGACGGTCAATCACAATCCACGCTGCACATAACATCATTCCAGCTGGACGCTTCACTGAAACACAGTACACCAGTACTAACAGAGTTCTCTCTCCACTTTGACGGCACATCTAACATCTTGGACATAAAGGGGAGCTGGTCAGGGTCAGTAGGTCACTGGTCTAGGCTCTAGACGCCACCAACAGTGAGGGGAATGGCAGACTCCCGTAGCTGAGAGAGATACCCGTCTGGAGAAAGAGTCACCGCCGAGTAATGGACTCTCCTGGGGGAAAACGACCCTTACTTACTTCTCCCTTCCTGTAAAGTGTGTGTGGCTTATCAACCCTTACTTACTTCTCCTTCCTGTAAAGTGTGCTGTGGCTTATCAACCCTTACTTAATTCTCCTTCCTGTAAAGTGTGTTGTGGCTTAACGACCCTTACTTACATCTCCTTTCCTGTAAAGTGTGTTGTGGCTTAACGAATTTACATACTTCTCCTTCCTGTAAAGTGTAAGCTAACGACCCTTACTTAATTCTCCTTCCTGTAAAGTGTGTTGTGGGCTTTAACGAAGCCCTTACTTACTTCTCCTTCCTGTAAAGTGTGTTGTGGTTTAACGACCTGCAATCACTTACTCCTTCCCAAAGTGTGTTGTGGCTTAACGACCTCTTACTTACTTCTCCTTCCTGTAAAGTGTGTTGTGGTTTAACGACCCTTACTTACTTCTCCTTCCTGTAAAGTGTGTTGTGGCTTAACAACCCTTACTTACTTCTCCTTCTGTAAAGTGTTGTGGATTAACGACCCCTTACTTACTTCTCCTTCCTGTAAAATGTGTTGTGGTTTAACGACCCGTACTTACTTCTCCTTCCTGTAAAGTGTGTTGTGGCTTATCTGTGAACTTTACATTCCTGCTGGATCTGAACCTGAAGGAGTGTAGAGCACCATCGCCCAGGTTCATCTCATTTTCTGTCTATATAGAGCTGAGGGTGGTTCCAGACACCATCAGACAGGTTCATCTCATTTCTGTCTATATAGAGCTGAGGGTGGTCCAGACACCATCAGGCCAGGTTCATCTCTATATAGAGCTGAGGGTGGTCCAGACACCATCAGCCAGGATTCATCCATCAGAGCCAGGGTGGTCCCAGACACCATTTATCTCATTTCTGTCTATATAGAGCTGAGGTGGTCCAGACACCATCAGCCAGATTCATCTCATTTCTGTCTATATCGAGCTGAGGGTGGTCCAGACACCATCAGACAGGTTTATCTCATTTCTGTCTATATAGAGCTGAGGGTGGTCCAGACACCATCAGCCAGGTTCATCTCATTTCTGTCTATAGAGCTGAGGGTGGTCCAGACACCATCAGCCAGATTCATCTCATTTCTGTCTATATAGAGCTGAGGGTGGTCCAGACACCATCAGCCAGGTTCATCTAATTTCTGTCTATATAGAGCTGAGGGTGGATTCAGTTCACCATCAGCCAGGTTCATCTCATTTCTGTCTATATAGAGCTGAGGGTGGTCCAGACACCATCAGCCAGGTTCATCTCATTTCTGTCTATATAGAGCTGAGGGTGGTCCAGACACCATCAGCCAGGTTCATACATTAAAACCAAAGTCTATCAGAATTCCAGTCATTCAATACATGCTATACCCCTTGGTCTTCAGAATAGGACTTGTTAATATGGAAGTATAGATCAGCCTAGTTGTTTAACCCGGAGGCCAAACATTCCCTCATTGTGAAAAGTAACTGAGGAAGTGGCAAACATCCTGCTTATCGATCAAAACTAAGGACTTATTAGCCAGCTCCTGGAGGACTGATTGGGCTCATTGATTTGAAAAAGAATGGAATGGCATAGTTTGAGCACTACTGAAAAGTGCTATTTACACGTGAAACATGCTGCGGCATGTGCGTTTGTTATAGGCCTGTTGTTGACCTTTTCGTTGGTGAACGCTTTGATATATTGACAATATGCAGCTGTTTTAAAGGGCAAATCCACAGATGAAACAATAACAAAATGGACACTCCGCCTCTGCTTTGGTGAAAAGGCTGAAGGACGGGCCTGGAGAAATGTAACCACTCTCAGGTTAATAGACAGAGCTATGGATGCGAGGACTGACCCTCCATGATGTCACAATGATTGTTTTAACCATGTTATGAGGCAATACAGTGTTTGTTTACATTCACAATGTCTACAAATATGGGGGGGGGGAAACAGGCATATATTTTGGATTCTGATGGAGTGTGACAGTTGAACTAAACTCATGAGGCATTTATAAGTTATATTATTCAGAATCAGTGGATATATACAAATATACATTTATAAATACAAAAAATGGATGTAGCAACTACATAACGTCTCTTTAAGTCTATCAAAGTGTGTGAGTTTGAGCGTGTGTTCATTAGGTCTATGGATTTTTTATTTTATTTATCAGCTTGAATTAGATAGAGCGATTAAAGCCCCACGTTTATTCCATAGGCTGTGATCTGCACTATACAGTTGTTATTCCATAGGCTGGGATCCACACTATACAGCTGTTATTCCATAGGCTGGGATCTACACTATAGGCTGGGATCCACACTATACAGCTGTTATTCCCACACTATGCAGCTATTATTCCATAGGCTGGGATCTATGCATACAGCTGTTATTCCATAGGCTGGGATCTACGCTATACAGCTGTTATTCCATAGGCTGGGATCTGCACTACAGCTGTTATTCCATAGGCTGGGATCCACACTATACAGCTGTTATTCCATGGCTGATCCACACTATACAGCTGTTATTCCATAGGCTGGGATCCACACTATACAGCTGTTATTCCATAGGCTGGGATCCATGCAGCTGTTCTTCCATAGGCTGGGATCCACACTATACAGCTGTTATTCCATAGGCTGGGATCCACACTATACAGCTGTTATTCCATAGGCTGGGATCCACACTATGCAGCTGTTATTCCATAGGCTGGGATCCACACTATACATCTGTTATTCCATAGGCTGGGATCTACGCTATGCAGCTGTTATTCCATAGGCTGGGAGCTGTTATTCCATAGGCTGGGATCCACACTATACAGCTGTTATTCCATAGGCTGGGATCCACACTATACAGCTGTTATTCCATAGGCTGGGATCCACACTATACAGCTATTATTCCATAGGCTGGGATCACACTATACAGCTGTTATTCCATAGGCTGGGATCCACACTATGCAGCTGTTATTCCATAGGCTGGGATCCACACTATGCAGCTGTTATTCCATTGGGATCCACACTATGCAGCTGTTATTCCATAGGCTGGGATCCACACTATGCAGCTGTTATTCCATAGGCTGGGATTGCAGCCAAAGGCTGGGATCCACACTATGCAGCTGTTGCCAGAGCACGTTTTTAACTGACTGTCCACTGGTTTCAAAACAGTGATTGACAGGCAGCTTAAACTTCTTGAATTCAACTATTATTGGGTTCAAATACACATTTAGATTTGTGAACAGCCGTCCACAACAACCATAATCTGTAAAGCACAAACAGCTAAATGAGAGAGCAGCAGTGTGATTCACATCAATGCTCTGTGTAGATATCAGTAATAAGTCATATCTGAATCGCCGTCGACGACACCACTGATGTCATCCTTTCCTCCAAGCGTTTATTCATGTTGGATAATCTTTAATGCCGACAGCAGTCGTACCATTGGAAGACACAGCTTGGACTGTATTCTACAAAAGCCTAATCCTGCTCTTTTCCCACAATCCATCAAATACATTTGGTGTGTCATCATAGCGGTCTCTGATTGGTGGTCATCATTTGGTGTGTCATCATAGTGGTCTCTGATTGGTGGTCAGACTCTCTCAGGCGGAACAAACTTAAACTTCCACCTTTTTTCAACGCTGATTTGAATGTCATTGAGAAAACAGAGAAGTGAGAATAGATTTGTTTTATTCTCGCAAACATCTTTTTTTTAATTTAAAAGTAATCCTCAAGTAATAATCTAGTTTTCAAAAGTATCTGATTACAATATTTTAGCTGGTAACAGATTACAGTTACTGTTTTTGTTGTAATCCCTTATATGTAGTGGATTACATGTAATCCGTTACTCCTGCGAGGGACGAGTCTCATGTATTTAGCTGATCAATTATTAAACCGGCCTCAATACATTTTTCTCACGTTGCTGCTCTTCTCTTTGACTGACGTCTGCCAAGGAGAAACTCTTTCTGATGGGAGATGAACCCTCTGACTCCGCTAAGTTTACATCTACACTGGTATCTACACACACACGCACGCACGCGCGCACACACACACACACACACACACACACCCCTCCACACACACACACACACACACACACACACACACACACACACACACACACACACACACGCACACACACACGCACACGCACGCACACACACACACACACACACCCTCCACACACATGCACACACACACGCACGCACACACACGCACGCACACACACACGCACACACGCACACACACACCCTCCACACACACGCGCACGCACACACACACCCTCCACACACATGCACACACACGCACACGCAAACACACACATGCAAACACACACACCCCTCCACACACACACACGCAAACGCAAACACACAAACACACACACACACACACACACACACACACACACACACACACACACACACACACACACACACACACACACACACACACACACACACACACACACCGATGTGGCCCTTCCACATACCTGCAGTGAACAACGGTGGCTCCAGTGCTGGGGGCCCTGTCGATGTAGTCCCGGACGGTCCGTACGAACTCGATGAGGGACTGGGTGGTCTCGGGGACCCCGTGGTCTGGCCACACCGTGTAGTGGAAGTGTCTCACCACCCGAGGGAAGCTGGGACGACCCTCCTGAAGAGACACAAGATGAGGGATGTTCAGGACAGGAAATGCAGGGTATCTCCCTTATGGGGGCTCCCGAGTGGCGCAGCGGTCTAAGGTACTGTATCTCAGTGCAAGAGACGACACTACAGTCCCTGGTTCAAATCCAGGCTGAATCACAACCGGACGGGATTGGGAGTCCCATAGGGCGGCTCACAATTGGCCCAGCGTTGTCCGGGTTTGGCCGGGATAGGCCGTCATTGTAAATAAGAATTTGTTCTTAACTGACTTACCTGGTTAAATAAAAGGTTAAATAAAATATAAATAAATACATTTAAACATAAATAAAGTCGGACCTCCACACTAGGTCTAGAATGTACTTTGCAGATCAGGATCAGGATTGAACAGTTTTATCTGTCTTACTGATGGTTTATATAAAAACAGGTCGTCCTAATGAGCTCTTCAGTTGGGCTACAGCTTTCAATAGAGTGACAGTAACAGAGAAGCTGCCATATTATCTGTGGTGATTGTTTCTGAGGTGATTGTTTCTGAGGTGATTGTTACTGAGGTGATTGTTACTGAGGTGATTGTTACTGAGGTGATTGTTTCTGAGGTGATTGTTACTGAGGTGATTGTTACTGAGGTGATTGTTTCTGAGGTGATTGTTTCTGAGGTGATTGTTTCTGAGGTGATTGTTTCTGAGGTGATTGTTTCTGAGGTGATTGTTTCTGAGGTGATTGTTTCTGAGGTGATTGTTACTGAGGTGATTGTTACTGAGGTGATTGTTACTGAGGTGATTGTTACTGAGGTGATTGTTACTGAGGTGATTGTTACTGAGGTGATTGTTACTGAGGTGATTGTTTCTGAGGTGATTGTTACTGAGGTGATTGTTACTGAGGTGATTGTTACTGAGGTGATTGTTACTGAGGCGATTGTTTCTGAGGTGATTGTTACTGAGGTGATTGTTTCTGAGGTGATTGTTACTGAGGGGATTGTTACTGAGGGGATTGTTACTGAGGCGATTGTTTCTGAGGTGATTGTCACTGAGGTGATTGTTTCTGAGGTGATTGTTACTGAGGTGATTGTTACTGAGGTGATTGTTTCTGAGGTGATTGTTTCTGAGGGATTGTTTCTGAGGTGATTGTTTCTGAGGTGATTGTTACTGAGGTGATTGTTTCTGAGATTGTTTCTGAGTGATTGTTTCTGAGGTGATTGTTACTCACAGAGCTGATCTTGAACTCCTGATTGTCCATTCAGCCAGGACAGACTCAGACAGCATTTGAACCACCAGGTCTCCATAGTACAGAGGCTCCCGGTCAGCCGGCCAGTAGTGGTCACACTTCACCTGGACGGGGACAACAATGGCCACGGTTAGACCATTAGATCTCTTGGTTTGTTGTCTGACTGACTGACTGGTTGATTAAGGGATTGAGTTATTTATTGAATAGTTCATTCATTTATTCATTCATTTGTTTGTTTGTTTGTTCGTCCATCCATCTATCCCCATCCATTCATCCCTCTATTCATCCATCCCATCTATTCCCCATCATCATTCTATCCCCATCCATCATCCATCCATCCATCCATCTATCCCCATCCATTCATCCCTCCATCCATCCATCTATTCATCCATTCATCCCCATCCATCCATCCATCTATCCCCATCCATTCATCCCTCTATCCATCCATCCATCTATCCCCATCCATTCATCCCTCCATCCACCCCTCTATTCATCCATCTATAGCCATCCATTCATCCATCTATCCCCATCCATTCATCCCTCTATCCATCCATCTATCCCCAACCATTCATCCATCTATCCCCATCCATTCATCCCTCTATTCATCCATCTATCCCCAACCATTAATCCATCTATCCCCATCCATTCATCCATCTATCCCCATCCATTCATCGCTCTATCCACCCCTCTATTCATCCATCTATAGCCATCCATTCATCCATCTATGCCCATCCATTCATCCCTCTATCCATCCATCTATCCCCAACCATTAATCAATCTATCCCCATCCATTCATCCATCTATCCCCATCCATTCACCCTCTATCCATCCATCTATCCCCATCCATTCACCCATCCAAAATGTCCCACACAAAGTAAAGTCAATAATATCAGACTTTTTATGTCAAATCAAATTGTATTTGTCACAATGCGCCGAATACCGTAAGTGTAGACCTCACCGTGAAATGCTTACTGACAAGGTCTTAGACAACAATGCAGTTTTAAGAAATAAACTAAGGTAAAACAATAGAAACACAATAAAATGACAATAATGAGGCGATATACAGCGGATACCGGTGCCAAGTCAGTGTGCGGTGGTACAGTTTAGATGCGGTAATTTGTACATGTAGGTAGGGGTCAAGTGACTATGCATAGGTAATAAACATTGAGTAGCGGCAATTTTGGACCGAGATTTGACACTCCAGTACAGCTTGCCGTGCGGTAGCAGAGAGAACAGTCTATGACTTGGGTGACTGGAGTCTTAGACAATTTTTAGGGCCTTCCTCTGACACGGCCTGGTATAGAGGTCCTGGATGTCAGAAAGCTTGGCCCCGGTGATGTACTGAGCCATACTCACTACCATCTGTAGGACCTTACGGTCGGATGCCAAGCAGTTGCCATACCAGGCGGTGATGCAACCGGTGAGGATGCTCGATGGTGCAGCTGTATATGTTTTTAAGGGTCTGGGAACCCATGGCAAATATTTTCAGTCTCCTGAGGGGAAGAGGCATTGTCTTTCCTCGCCACGACTTCCTTGGTGTGTTTGGACCATGATAGTTTGTTGGTGATGTGAAACCAAGGAACTGAAACTCTCAACCAGCTCCACTTCAGCCCCGTCGATGTGAATGAGGACGTGTTCGGTTAATCCCAGTCAAGCATAATGTCAAGTGCTCAATGATTTAGATTACTGACCATTATCAGGGTTCTTTAGGAACTATTTATTTCTCTGAGTCACTATGGAAACACATCTGTCACCCCCCACCCTCCCTCCTCCCTCCCTCCCCAATCTCCGACTCACCCGTCCCTTCTCGACACACTGCGTCACCATGACGACGTTGTACACGTTGTGCTCCCACACCATCCTCCAGAAGTCATCTTGGTTCCGGGGAGAGGGCCTTGGGTGGCAAAGATGTACTCACGGGGAAGTTGTTCCCCTGAAACAGACAGACGGGGATCAGTCAGTCAATCAGTCGTTCAATCATGGCGCAGGAAGCCTGGTTTAGATTCAGAGCCTATATGACAAAAATGTATTTTGGGATGGTCTTGTAAGTTGAAACCTTATAACAGTGGGGTAAGTGTTGCAAATGCAGATTTATGCTGAAATATCACACTCTAATGAGACAAAGACAGTCTGAAATATGAACCTACAGCCACATCTCTCACTCTAATGAGACAAAGACAGTCTGAATCTAGTCTGAGACAAAGACAGTCTGAACCTACAGCCACATCTCTCACTCTAATGAGACAAAGACAGTCTGAACCTACAGCCACATCTCACACTCTAATGAGACAAAGACAGTCTGAACCTACAGCCACATCTCATACTCTAATGAGACAAAGACAGTCTGAAATATGAACCTACAGCCACATCTCACACTCTAATGAGACAAAGACAGTCTGAAATATGAACCTACAGCCACATCTCACACTCTAATGAGACAAAGACAGTCTGAACCTACAGCCACATCTCACACTCTAATGAGACAAAGACAGTCTGAATCTACAGCCACATCTCACACTCTAATGAGACAAAGACAGTCTGAACCTACAGCCACATCTCACACTCTAATGAGACAAAGACAGTCTGAACCTACAGCCACATCTCACACTCTAATGAGACAAAGACAGTCTGAACCTACAGCCACATCTCATACTCTAATGAGACAAAGACAGTCTGAAATATGAACCTACAGCCACATCTCACACTCTAATGAGACAAAGACAGTCTGAACCTACAGCCACATCTCACACTCTAATGAGACAAAGACAGTCTGAACCTACAGCCACATCTCACACTCTAATGAGACAAAGACAGTCTGAACCTACAGCCACATCTCATACTCTAATGAGACAAAGACAGTCTGAACCTACAGCCACATCTCATACTCTAATGAGACAAAGACAGTCTGAACCTACAGCCACATCTCACACTCTAATGAGACAAAGACAGTCTGAACCTACAGCCACATCTCACACTCTAATGAGACAAAGACAGTCTGAACCTACAGCCACATCTCACACTCTAATGAGACAAAGACAGTCTGAACCTACAGCCACATCTCACACTCTAATGAGACAAAGACAGTCTGAACCTACAGCCACATCTCACACTCTAATGAGACAAAGACAGTCTGAACCTACAGCCACATCTCACACTCTAATGAGACAAAGACAGTCTGAACCTACAGCCACATCTCATACTCTAATGAGATAAAGACAGTCTGAATCTACAGCCACATCTCACACTCTAATGAGATAAAGGCAGTCTGAACCTACAGCCACATCTCATACTCTAATGAGATAAAGACAGTCTGAATCTACAGCCACATCTCACACTCTAATGAGACAAAGACAGTCTGACATATGAACCTACAGCCACATCTCACACTCTAATGAGACAAAGACAGTCTGAACCTACAGCCACATCTCATACTCTTATGAGACAAAGACAGTCTGAACCTACAGCCACATCTCACACTCTAATGAGACAAAGACAGTCTGAACCTACAGCCACATCTCACACTCTAATGAGACAAAGACAGTCTGAACCTACAGCCACATCTCATACTCTAATGAGACAAAGACAGTCTGAATCCTACAGCCACATCTCTCACTCTAATGAGACAAAGACAGTCTGAACCTACAGCCACATCTCACACTCTAATGAGACAAAGACAGTCTGAAATATGAACCTACAGCCACATCTCATTCTAATGAGACAAAGGCAGTCTGAATCTACAGCCGCATCTCTCACTCTAATGAGATAAAGACAGTCTGAACCTACAGCCACATCTCATACTCTAATGAGACAAAGACAGTCTGAACCTACAGCCACATCTCACACTCTAATGAGACAAAGACAGTCTGAACCTACAGCCACATCTCATACTCTAATGAGACAAAGACAGTCTGAAATATGAACCTACAGCCACATCTCACACTCTAATGAGACAAAGACAGTCTGAAATATGAACCTACAGCCACATCTCACACTCTAATGAGACAAAGACAGTCTGAACCTACAGCCACATCTCACACTCTAATGAGACAAAGACAGTCTGAATCTACAGCCACATCTCACACTCTAATGAGACAAAGACAGTCTGAACCTACAGCCACATCTCACACTCTAATGAGACAAAGACAGTCTGACATATGAATCTACAGCCACATCTCTCACTCTAATGAGACAAAGACAGTCTGACATATGAATCTACAGCCACATCTCTCACTCTAATGAGACAAAGACAGTCTGAACCTACAGCCACATCTCACACTCTAATGAGACAAAGACAGTCTGAACCTACAGCCACATCTCACACTCTAATGAGACAAAGACAGTCTGAACCTACAGCCACATCTCACACTCTAATGAGACAAAGACAGTCTGAACCTACAGCCACATCTCATACTCTAATGAGACAAAGACAGTCTGAACCTACAGCCACATCTCACACTCTAATGAGACAAAGACAGTCTGACATATGAATCTACAGCCACATCTCTCACTCTAATGAGACAAAGACAGTCTGAATCTACAGCCACATCTCACACTCTAATGAGACAAAGACAGTCTGAACCTACAGCCACATCTCATACTCTAATGAGACAAAGACAGTCTGAAATATGAACCTACAGCCACATCTCACACTCTAATGAGACAAAGACAGTCTGAAATATGAACCTACAGCCCATCTCACTCTCTAATGGGACAAAGACAGTCTGAACCTACAGCCATCTCACACTCTAATGAGACAAAGACAGTCTGAATCTACAGCCACATCTCACTCTAATGAGACAAAGACAGTCTGAACCTACAGCCCATCTCACACTCTAATGAGACAAAGACAGTCTGAAATGAACAGCCACATCTACAGCAAAGACAGTCTGATCTCAGCCACATCTCTCAAATGAGACAAAGACAGTCTGAACCTACAGCCACATCTCTCATACTCTAATGAATAAAGACAGTCTGAACCTAGCCACATCTCACACTCTAATGAGACAAAGACAGTCTGAACCTACAGCCACATCTCTCACTCTAATGAGACAAAGACAGTCTGAACCTACAGCCACATCTCACTCTAATGAGACAAAGACAGTCTGAACCTACAGCCACATCTCATACTCTAATGAGACAAAGACAGTCTGAACCTACAGCCACATCTCACACTCTAATGAGACAAAGACAGTCTGAACCTAGCCACATCTCACACTCTAATGAGACAAAGACAGTCTGAACCTACAGCCACATCTCACACTCTAATGAGACAAAGACAGAAATGTGTTCTAAGTACACTGAAGGGAAAAGGCCAGGCCACACCAGAGAATACAGTCCCATCCTGGCATTTAAAAGGTACTTGTAACATTCCAGCTGACCTGCTCTAATGACCACTGAGGGTGTGGGTCTAACGCTTCCTTAGACACCAGTCTGGTGTCCAGTCCGACTTGAAGCTGGAGAGAACAGACAGGGACATATGAATCTACATTAGTAGAGAGAGAGAGAGAGAGAGAGAGAGAGAGAGAGAGAGAGAGAGAGAGAGATAGATAGATAGATAGATAGATAGATAGATAGATAGATAGATAGATAGTGAGATAGATAGATAGTGAGATAGATAGATAGATAGATAGATAGATAGATAGATAGATAGATAGATAGTGTGTGGAAGGGGAGGTTTGTGTGTGTGTTAATGATAACCTCTACAGTACCCCGTACTGGGCAGCCCCCCTGAAGCTCATACTGAAACCAATTACCGGATGATTGACACCAGTCACATAACTACTGTACCTTCCTACCGAATCTGTGCCCACCAAACCAGCCCCCTGTGACACACAGTAGTCCTATATGTTTTTAAGAAATCAGGTGTGATATGTCCTTGAAGGTAAAAACTTTGGTGACTGCGAAGTATTTTTAAGAGCTCCCTCTTTGGGCTGGATGTGTCCATGTGTAGTTCATACATGCAGAAAGTACTCTGATCAGAGTTACTGTTTAACCTCTAGTAGCCGTGACCCCTAGTTTAAAAGACACGGTTTACTGGAAGCTAGTGAGCTCTACTTTCAGCTAGTGAGCGCTACTTTCAGCTAGTGAGCTCTACTTTCAGCTAGTGAGTGCTACTTTCAGAACTTACTGGTATATAACTGGCATTGATGAAGTCAGAACAGGGGTCATCCTCCAGGTAGGAGAGCTTCACTCTGGTGGAATCATCTAGAACAGAAGAGAGATGTCGTTAGTGTGTCTGACTGGGTTCTCCCTCTGAGCTAATGCCTCTAGGCATTGACTAAAGTCTTCAAGTCTTCAAGTCGTCAGGTCTTCAAGTCGTCAAGTCTTCAAGTCTTCAAGTCTTCAAGTTTCAGACGAACAAACTCATCATCTCAGTTACATTAAAGCTCTGGTAAGAAAATACTGTAAAGGTCTTGGAATCTGCACAGAGGGTTGAAGATGTTGTTGTTGATGCATAGTGAAGCAAAATGATATTAAAGTAAGGATGCTGCTTTACTTTGTATTGAGCAGTGCCACAGATCGATAGGCCGTACTTCACTAACACCTCATACCAAGTAACCCCTGATTTAAATGAATTCACAACTGTAAACGTACATAGTTTGCTGTTTGTGAACGGCAGGCTGGTTCTCCGTTCCACAATTAGACACCTCCAATTGTATTGCCACCTGAACAAACACTTTTCAGTCCAGACCAATTATTCCAGACCAATTATTCCAGACCAATTATTCCAGACCAATTATTCCAGACCAATTATTCCAGACCAATTATTCCAGACCAATTATTCCAGACCAATTATTCCAGACCAATTATTCCAGACCAATTATTCCAGACCAATTATTCCAGACCAATTATTCCAGACCAATTATTCCAGACCAATTATTCCAGACCAATTATTCCAGACCAATTATTCCAGACCAATTTAATTAATGTGCTTGAACAACAACAAAGCAGAAACTTAACTTTGAAAAGTAAAATGCCCCGTAT
>NW_026279131.1:0-18171 GCF_023373465.1 Oncorhynchus keta | reverse complement strand
TGGGCATCCCAGTCTTACAGGCATCTGTGGACAGGATGGACTGCAGCACAGACACTACGGAGAGAGGAGAGGTCAGGGACAACATCAGGAGAGAGGACAGGGAAACGTCAGGAGAGATGAGAGGACAACATCGGGAGAGATGAGAGGACAACATCGGGAGAGATGAGGAAAGGGAAACGGTGTATAACAGCCCCAAACGCCAGGAGAGAGGGCAGGGAAACGCCAGGAGAGAGGGCAGGGAAACGCCAGGAGAGAGGGCAGGGAAACGCCAGGAGAGAGGGCAGGGAAACGCCAGGAGAGAGGGCAGGGAAACGCCAGGAGAGAGGGCAGGGAAACGCCAGGAGAGAGGGCAGGGAAACGCCAGGAGAGAGGGCAGGGAAACGCCAGGAGAGAGGGCCAGGGAAACGCCAGGAGAGAGGGCAGGAAACGTCAGGAGAGAGGACAGGGAAACGTCAGGAGAGAGGACAGGGAAACGTCAGGAGAGAGGACAGGGAAACGCCAGGAGAGAGGACAGGGAAACGTCAGGAGAGAGGACAGGGAAACGTCAGGAGAGAGGACAGGGAAACGATAGGAGAGAGAACAGGGGAAACGCCAGGAGAGAGGACAGGGGAAACGCCAGGAGAGAGGACAGGGGAAACGTATAGGAGAGAGGACAGGGGAAACGTATAGGAGAGAGGACAGGGAAACGTCAGGAGAGAGGACAGGGGAAACGTATAGGAGAGAGGACAGGGGAAACGTATAGGAGAGAGGACAGGGGAAACGTATAGGAGAGAGGACAGGGGAAACGTATAGGAGAGAGGACAGGGGAAACGTATAGGAGAGAGGACAGGGGAAACGTATAGGAGAGAGGACAGGGGAAACGTATAGGAGAGAGGACAGGGGAAACGTATAGGAGAGAGGACAGGGGAAACGTATAGGAGAGAGGACAGGGGAAACGTATAGGAGAGAGGACAGGGGAAACGTATAGGAGAGAGGACAGGGGAAACGTATAGGAGAGAGGACAGGGGAAACGTATAGGAGAGAGGACAGGGGAAACGTATAGGAGAGAGGACAGGGGAAACGTATAGGAGAGAGGACAGGGGAAACGTATAGGAGAGAGGACAGGGGAAACGTATAGGAGAGAGGACAGGGGAAACGTATAGGAGAGAGGACAGGGGAAACGTCAGGAGAGAGGACAGGGGAAACGCCAGGAGAGAGGACAGGGGAAACGCCAGGAGAGAGGGCAGGGAAACGTCAGGAGAGAGGGCAGGGAAACGTCAGGAGAGAGGGCAGGGAAACGTCAGGAGAGAGGGCAGGGAAACGTCAGGAGAGAGGGCAGGGAAACGTCAGGAGAGAGGGCAGGGAAACGTCAGGAGAGAGGACAGGGGAAACGTCAGGAGAGAGGGCAGGGGAAACGTCAGGAGAGAGGGCAGGGAAACGTCAGGAGAGAGGGCAGGGAAACGTCAGGAGAGAGAGCAGGGAAACGCCAGGAGAGAGGGCAGGGAAACGCCAGGAGAGAGGGCAGGGAAACGCCAGGAGAGAGGGCAGGGAAACGTCAGGAGAGAGGGCAGGGAAACGTCAGGAGAGAGGGCAGGGAAACGTCAGGAGAGAGGGCAGGGAAACGTCAGGAGAGAGAGCAGGGAAACGCCAGGAGAGAGGGCAGGGGAAACGCCAGGAGAGAGGGCAGGGGAAACGCCAGGAGAGAGGGCAGGGAAACGTCAGGGTCATGTTCATTAGGAGGAAAATGCAAGAACTTACACAGGCAGCACCAGTCAAAAGACTGCATAGTGGAAACAGATCAGAATTGTGCTAGTAGTGTAGGTATCTTAGTATCTACCCACTGAGGTGTAAGTCACAGCAGGGTACTGGTGTGGTACCTACCCACTGAGGTGTAAGTCACAGCAGGGTACTGGTGTGGTACCTACCCACTGAGGTGTAAGTCACAGCAGGGTACTGGTGTGGTACCTACCCACTGAGGTGTAAGTCACAGCAGGGTACTGGTGTGGTACCTACCCACTGAGGTGTAAGTCACAGCAGGGTACTGGTCGACAGGCACAGCATCAGGAGGTCTTCCGTACGTCATTTCATACAGTAAGTGTCCAAGCGAGTATACGTCTATACTCTCTGTCGTCTGAAAGGGTGAACAGAAACAAGACATCAGGGTTAGACATCAGGGTTAGACATCAGGGTTATCAGAAACTAGACATCAGGGTTAGACATCAGGGTTAGACATCAGGGTTAGACATCAGGGTTAACAGAAACTAGACCTCAGGGTTAACAGAAACTAGACATCAGGGTTAACAGAAACAAGACATCAGGGTTAACAGAAACTAGACCTCAGGGTTAACAGAAACTAGACCTCAGGGTTAACAGAAACTAGACATCAGGGTTAGACATCAGGGTTAGACATCAGGGTTAACAGAAACTAGACATCAGGGTTAACAGAAACTAGACATCAGGGTTAGACATCAGGGTTAACAGAAACTAGACATCAGGGTTAGACATCAGGGTTAACAGAAACTAGACATCAGGGTTAGACATCAGGGTTAACAGAAACAAGACATCAGGGTTAGACATCAGGGTTAACAGAAACAAGACATCAGGGTTAGACATCAGGGTTAACAGAAACAAGACATCAGGGTTAACAGAAACAAGACATCAGGGTTAGACATCAGGGTTAACAGAAACAAGACATCAGGGTTAGACATCAGGGTTAACAGAAACAAGACATCAGGGTTAACAGAAACAAGACATCAGGGTTAGACATCAGGGTTAACAGAAACTAGACATCAGGGTTAACAGAAACTAGACATCAGGGTTAGACATTGTCTGCACCCCAAAGTCCTAGCGGCTCTGCTCAAAAGTAGTGCACTATGTAGTGAGTAGGGCGCTCATTGGGAAGGGAGCTAGTTGGGCAGGGAGCAGGGTGCTAGTTGGGCAGGGTGCTAGTTGGGCAGGGTGCTAGTTGGGCAGGGTGCTAGTTGGGCAGGGTGCTAGTTGGGCAGGGTGCTAGTTGGGCAGGGAGCAGGGTGCTAGTTGGGCAGGGAGCTAATTGGGCAGGGTGCTAGTTGGGCAGGGTGCAGGGAGCTAGTTGGGCAGGGTGCTAGTTGGGCAGGGAGCTAGTTGGGCAGGGAGCTAGTTGGGCAGGGAGCTAATTGGGCAGGGAGCTAATTGGGCAGGGAGCTAGTTGGGCAGGGAGCTAATTGGGCAGGGAGCTAGTTGGGCAGGGTGCTAGTTGGGCAGGGAGTAGGGTGCTAGTTGGGCAGGGAGCTAATTGGGCAGGGTGCTAGTTGGGCAGGGAGTAGGGTACTAGTTGGGTAGGGAGCAGGGTGCTAGTTGGGCAGGGAGCAGGGTGCTATTTGGGCAGGGAGCAGGGTGCTAGTTGGGTAGGGAGCAGGGTGCTAGTTGGGTAGGGAGCAGGGTGCTAGTTGGGCAGGGTGCTAGTTGGGCAGGGTGCTAGTTGGGCAGGGTGCTAGTTGGGCAGGGTGCTAGCTGGGCAGGGTGCTAGTTGGGCAGGGTGCTAGTTGGGCAGGGTGCTAGTTGGGCAGGGTGCTAGTTGGGCAGGGTGCTAGTTGGGCAGGGTGCTAGTTGGGCAGGGAGCCAAGGGAGGCCAAGGAGGCCGTACCAGGGCAGGCCCGGGAGGCCGTACCAAGCCGTACCAGGGCAGGCCCGGCAGGCCGTACCAAGGCAGGCCCGGCAGGCCGTACCAAGCCGTACCAGGGCAGGCCCGGCAGGCCGTACCAGGGCAGGCCGTACCAAGGCAGGCCCGGCAGGCCGTACCACGTACCAAGGGAGGCCGTACCAAGGGAGGCCCGGCAGACCGTACCAGGGCAGGCCCAGGAGGCCGTACCAGGGCAGGCCCAGGAGGCCGTACCAGGGCAGGCCCAGGAGGCCGTACCAGGGCAGGCCCAGGAGGCCGTACCAGGGCAGGCCCAGGAGGCCGTACCAAAAGGCCGTACCAAAAGGCCCAGGAGGCCGTACCAGGGCAGGCCCAGGAGGCTGTTCTCTATGTCCAGTACTTACGTTGATTTTCCTGAACTGTGTGATGTAGGGCCGGTAGTACGAGGGCAGGCCCAGGAGGCCGTACCAGGGCAGGCCCAGGAGGCCGTACCAGGGCAGGCCCAGGAGGCCGTACCAAAAGGCCGTACCAAAAGGCCCAGGAGGCCGTACCAGGGCAGGCCCAGGAGGCTGTTCTCTATGTCCAGTACTTACGTTGATTTTCCTGAACTGTGTGATGTAGGGCCGGTAGTACGAGGGCAGGCCCAGGAGGCCGTACCAGGGCAGGCCCAGGAGGCCGTACCAGGGCAGGCCCAGGAGGCCGTACCAAAAGGCCGTACCAAAAGGCCCAGGAGGCCGTACCAGGGCAGGCCCAGGAGGCTGTTCTCTATGTCCAGTACTTACGTTGATTTTCCTGAACTGTGTGATGTAGGGCCGGTAGTACGAGGGCAGGCCCAGGAGGCCGTACCAGGGCAGGCCCAGGAGGCCGTACCAGGGCAGGCCCAGGAGGCCGTACTCAAAAGGCTGTACCAAAGGCCCAGGAGGCCGTACCAGGGCAGGCCCAGGAGGCTGTTCTCTATGTCCAGTACTTA
This sequence comes from Oncorhynchus keta, assembly GCF_023373465.1. NCBI lineage: Eukaryota > Metazoa > Chordata > Actinopteri > Salmoniformes > Salmonidae > Oncorhynchus > Oncorhynchus keta. The sequence continues at coordinate 13,603 of NW_026279131.1, read as the reverse complement.
CGTTGATTTTCCTGAACTGTGTGATGTAGGGCCGGTAGTACGAGGGCAGGCCCAGGAGGCTGTTCTCTATGTCCAGTACTTTACACGTGTTGTCTTCTATCACTATGTTAGAGGCATGGAGGTGACCGTACGGAAAACCTTTGTCATGGAGGAACCTCAGAACCTGACGGGAAAGAAACTAGAGTTTAGGATGGTTTCACTCTGAACAGTGACATGTAGCACGTGACTGGACGGCCATTGAATGAAATAGGAATTAAGGGGCTTTAACAGTGACATGCAGTGTGACAAATTACATTCAGGGGGATTTGGAGTCTGATCCAGAGGGTGATGCCCCCTGATCCTAGGGGTGAGGAACATGGCCTTGAGCTGTGTGTGATGTGTGTGATGTGTGTGAGCTGTGTGAGCTGTGTGAGATGTGTGTGATGTGTGTGAGCTGTGTGAGCTGTGTGAGCTGTGTGAGCTGTGTGAGCTGTGTGAGCTGTGTGTGATGTGTGTGATGTCCCAGGGGTGGTTGAGGAGATGAAAGACCACATTTTATAAGTATTAGTGTTCATTGTTTCTGTGTGTTTAAATTTCCAAAATCGGTCTTTAATATGCTGCAGCTCCAGACCACTGTGTGTGTGTGTCTGTGTGTGTGTCTGTGTGTGTGTGTGTCTGTGTATGTGTGTGTCTGTGTGTGTGTGTCTGTGTGTGTCTGTGTGTGTCTGTGTGTGTCTGTGTGTGTGTGTGTGTACCTCCAGAATCTGTCGTCCGTACGTCCTGATCTGCTGCAGCTCCAGTCCCTGGATCTTCTTGGGGCTGCAGTACTTCCTCATAAAGGCCTCTTTAGGCTTCACCTACAGTCAGGAAGGAAAGCTTCAGTTGAAAATTAACCAACAAGAGAAGTGTAAAGAAACATGTTTTTTTTTTAAAAACATAGCAAAAGTCATGTGGTTTTAACCCTTCACACTCCTACCCGTATACAGTATGGAAATGGCAGATTTGGACACGAATAAAGACCTAAATTGGAACGTAGTGGCTGTATATGAGGTCAGAGGTCAGGCTGTACAGTAACATTCTATACATGAGGTCAGAGGTCAGTGGCTGTACAGTAACACGCTATACATGAGGTCAGTGGCTGTACAGTAACGCGCTATACATGAGGTCAGTGGCTGTACAGTAACACGCTATACATGAGGTCAGAGGTCAGTGGCTGTACAGTAACACGCTATACATGAGGTCAGAGGTCAGTGGCTGTATAGTAACGCGCTATACATGAGGTCAGAGGTCAGTGGCTGTACAGTAACGCGCTATACATGAGGTCAGAGGTCAGTGGCTGTACAGTAACACGCTATACATGAGGTCAGAGGTCAATGGCTGTACAGTAACACACTATACATGAGGTCAGAGGTCAGTGGCTGTACAGTAACACGCTATACATGAGGTCAGAGGTCAGTGGCTGAGTAACATGGCTGTATACAGGGAGTATCAGTACTGAGTACCAATAACATGGCTGTATACAGGGAGTATCAGTACTGAGTAACAATAACATGGCTGTATACAGGGAGTATCAGTACTGAGGAACATGGCTGTGTACAGGGAGTACCAGTACTGAGTAACATGGCTGTATACAGGGAGTATCAGTACTGAGTAACAATAACATGGCTGTATACAGGGAGTACCAGTACTGAGTAACATGGCTGTATACAGGGAGTATCAGTACTGAGTAACAATAACATGGCTGTATACAGGGAGTATCAGTACTGAGTAACAATAACATGGCTGTATACAGGGAGTATCAGTACTGAGTAACAATAACATGGCTGTATACAGGGAGTATCAGTACTGAGTAACAATAACATGGCTGTATACAGGGAGTATCAGTACTGAGTAACATGGCTGTATACAGGGAGTATCAGTACTGAGTAACATGGCTGTATACAGGGAGTATCAGTACTGAGTAACATGGCTGTATACAGGGAGTATCAGTACTGAGTAACATGGCTGTATACAGGGAGTATCAGTACTGAGTAACAATAACATGGCTGTATACAGGGAGTATCAGTACTGAGTAACATGGCTGTATACAGGGAGTATCAGTACTGAGTAACATGGCTGTATACAGGGAGTATCAGTCAGTCCTGTTAGAATCAGAGCAGGTGGTCAGTCCTGTTAGAATCAGAGCAGGTGGTCAGTCCTGTTAGAAACAGAGCAGGTGGTCAGTCCTGTTAGAATCAGAGCAGGTGGTCAGTCCTGTTAGAATCAGAGCAGGTGGTCAGTCCTGTTAGAATCAGAGCAGGTGGTCAGTCCTGTTAGAATCAGAGCAGGTGGTCAGTCCTGTTAGAATCAGAGCAGGTGGTCAGTCCTGTTAGAATCAGAGCAGGTGGTCAGTCCTGTTAGAATCAGAGCAGGTGGTCAGTCCTGTTAGAATCAGAGCAGGTGGTCAGTCCTGTTAGAATCAGAGCAGGTGGTCAGTCCTGTTAGAATCAGAGCAGGTGGTCAGTCCTGTTAGAATCAGAGCAGGTGGTCAGTCCTGTTAGAATCAGAGCAGGTGGTCAGTCCGGTTAGAATCAGAGCAGGTGGTCAGTCCTGTTAGAATCAGAGCAGGTGGTCAGTCCTGTTAGAATCAGAGCAGGTGGTCAGTCCGGTTAGAATCAGAGCAGGTGGTCAGTCCTGTTGGGGTTAGAATCAGAGCAGGTGGTCAGTCCTGTTGGGGTTAGAATCAGAGCAGGTGGTCAGTCCTGTTAGAAACAGAGCAGGTGGTCAGTCCTGTTGGGGTTAGAATCAGAGCAGGTGTTCAGCAGTCTGGTGGCTTGTAGATAATAACAGGCTCAGAGACAGTTTCTATCAGGACCTCATGCTCTAATACGGTCAGCCTGACAGTAAGGGAGTGAACAGCTCGTGGCTCGGGGGCATGTGGTCCTTGATGATGCTGCAAGGCCTTCCTCAGTCACCGTTGAGTCGATTTCTAGGATGGGCGGGAGAACGTTCCTAGTGATGTACTGGGCCGTCTTCACCACCCGTTGGCGGGCCTTGCGGTCGTGGGCGAAGCAATTCTCGTACCGGGACGTAATGCAACCGGTCGGGGCGATCTGGATGGTGCAGCGGTACCAGAATGATCTGGAGGGTGTAGCGGTACCGGGACGATCTGGAGGGTGTAGCGGTACCGGGACGATCTGGATGGTGCAGCGGTACCAGAATGATCTGGATGGTGCAGCGGTACCAGAATGATCTGGATGGTGTAGCGGTACCAGAATGATCTGGAGGGTGCAGCGGTACCAGAATGATCTGGAGGGTGCAGCGGTACCAGAATGATCTGGATGGTTCAGCGGTACCAGAATGATCTGGATGGTGTAGCGGTACCAGAATGATCTGGATGGTGTAGCGGTACCAGAATGATCTGGATGGTGTAGCGGTACCAGAATGATCTGGAGGGTGCAGCGGTACCAGAATGATCTGGATGGTGTAGCGGTACCAGAATGATCTGGATGGTGTAGCGGTACCAGAATGATCTGGAGGGTGTAGCGGTACCGGGACGATCTGGATGGTGTAGCGGTACCGGGACGTAATGCAACCGGTCGGGGCGATCTGGATGGTGTAGCGGTACCAGAATGATCTGGATGGTGTAGCGGTACCAGAATGATCTGGATGGTGTAGCGGTACCAGAATGATCTGGATGGTGTAGCGGTACCAGAATGATCTGGATGGTTCAGCGGTACCAGAATGATCTGGATGGTTCAGCGGTACCAGAATGATCTGGATGGTTCAGCGGTACCAGAATGATCTGGATGGTGTAGCGGTACCAGAATGATCTGGATGGTTCAGCGGTACCAGAATGATCTGGATGGTTCAGCGGTACCAGAATGATCTGGATGGTGCAGCGGTTGAATTTGGAGAGGACCCGGGGCTTCATGCCGAATTTCTTCAGCTGCCTTAGAAAGTCGAGACGCTGTTGCGCCATCTTGACAAGAGTCATGGTCTTTTTGGTCTATGTCAAGTCCTCAGTCCCCTAGGAACATAAAACTGCCCACTCTCTACTGCAGTCCAGTTGATGTGGATCACATCAGCTTTGGAAAACGAAAGCACATGGTCATCTGGATCAGCGGCAGTCTTCCTTGACAGCTCGAAGGGGCACAGAATGTGTTAAACTCTGTCTGGCAGGGTGCGGATATCTCCGTTCGTCAGGGTTTTTGGTTGGGGTTTGTCCGGTTTGTTATTGTGGGTGCAGCATCAGCATAGTCAACCACACATCTCTGACACACACACACACACACACACACACACACACACACACACACACACACACACACACACACACACACACACCCTACCAGACATAATACCACCAGGGGTCTTTTCACAATCCACAAATCCAGAACAAAGAAAACGTACAGTATTATAAAAAGCAATTATTGCTCAAATAAAACATTTTCATGGTTTAAAAAAACAAGCAACACCTCTCTCACTATTTGGCCTAGATAATAGTCCTTCTGTAGCTCAGTTGGTAGAAGTAGGCGCTTCCTAACGCCAGGGTAGTGGGTTCGATTCCCGGGACCACCCATACGTAGAATGTATGCACACATGACTGTAGAGTCGCTTTGGATAAAGCGTCTGCTAAATGGCATATATTATTATTATTATTAGTATGTATTGATACGTCGGCTATGTGTGCCTTTAAATTATTTATTTTTAAAGTTGATGTAGTTCTGTCCTTGAGCTGTTCTTGTTTATAAATGTTTTATATTATATCATATCATGTTTCACGTGGACCCCAGGAAGCTGCTGCTTTCACTACAGCTAATGGGGATCCTAATAAAATAACCAGAAATCAACACATTTCCTAATGAAGCCAGTGACCAACGATGTTACTGCATATAATATAATAATATATGCCATTTAGCGGACGCTTTTATCCAAAGCGACTTACAGTCATGTGTGCATACATTCTACGTATGGGTGGTCCCGGGAATCGAACCCACTACCCTGGCGTTACAAGCGCCATGCTCTACCAACTGAGCTACAGAAGGACCACACACCATCTCTTCTTCAACATTGATGGGTCCTGGTGGATTAATCTTTGAAACATAGTTAAATTAATATTCTAAAAAAACCCAGTCCTGCAGCACTGAGTCTGCCTCCTCAATTGCATTGTGAAAGCCTAACACTAATATCGTATTAGCTAGTCATGTTGGCAATAGAACAAGCTTTTAAAATGACGCCCACCTGACCCAGATTGATATTTATAAACGTACTGTTTTTTGGATTGCGTAAACAACAACAGTAATTGTGTGATGTGGCTGGGATACAGGGTTCGTGTTCCAAACAAATCGACAACAAGTGTGCTTGCTCTAGTTCCTCAACGGCACATCTAGGAAAGCTCAAAATAGCTTCTCGTGTTACTAAATGTATCCAGAGTTTTCAGATTTCGTTTCCACCATGACCTTTGTTTGTTGCCTTTACCTTCCTTATCTCACCTCATTTGCTCACATCGTATATAGACTTGTTTATACTGCATTATTGACTGTATGTTTGTTTTACTCCATGTGTAACTCTGTGCCGTTGTATCTGTCAAACTGCTTTGCTTTATCTTGGTCAGGTCGCAATTGTAAATGAGAACTTCAGGTCAACCCAGAGAGCTGCACAGTGGTCATGTTCAGGTCAACCCAGAGAGCTGCACCGTGGTTTTGTTCAACCCTGAGAGCTGCACAGTGGTCAGGTCAACCTGAGAGCTGCACAGTGGTCAGGTCAACCTGAGAGCTGCACAGTGGTCAGGTCAACCTGAGAGCTGCACAGTGGTCAGGTCAACCTGAGAGCTGCACCGTGGTCAGGTCAACCTGAGAGCTGCACAGTGGTCAGGTCAACCTGAGAGCTGCACCGTGGTCAGGTCAACCTGAGAGCTGCACAGTGGTCAGGTCAACCTGAGAGCTGCACCGTGGTTTTGTTCAGTAAGCACGAAACAGGGAGGTATTATTTGAATTTGTCCAATAAGAAACGCTCGTTTTGTTTTTGTTGTTATGGTGTGTCCTAATGAACACAACCCAGCCTTGATGATATGTTTACCTTACATATGAGATCCCTCAGAGTGCCTTTTTCATTAAACATCCTGATGACCAGAGCAGACAACTCACTGGTGTTGGCAAACGTCACCGGGTAGATGTACGGATTCTGGAGAGGAAAAACAGCAGAACTCAGACAACATAAATAACTCAGCCATTCTGTGCCTCAAGGACAACATAAATAACTCAGCCATTCGGTCTGCCTCAGGCCAACATAAATAACTCAGCCATTCTGTCTGCCTCAAGCCAACATAAATAACTCAGCCATTCTGTCTGCCTCAGGCCAACATAAATAACTCAGCCATTCTGTCTGCCTCAAGACAACATAAATAACTCAGCCATTCTGTCTGCCTCAGGCCAACATAAATAACTCAGCCATTCTGTCTGCCTCAAGACAACATAAATAACTCAGCCATTCTGTCTGCCTCAAGACAACATAAATAACTCAGCCATTCTGTCTGCCTCAGGCCAACATAAATAACTCAGCCATTCTGTCTGCCTCAGGCCAACATAAATAACTCAGCCATTCTGTCTGCCTCAGGCCAACATAAATAACTCAGCATTCTGCTGTCTGCCTCAGGCCAAGCATAAATAACTCAGCCATTCTGTCTGCCTCAGGCCAACATAATAACTCAGCCATTCTGTCTGCCTCAGGCCAACATAAATAACTCAGCCATTCCGTCTGCCTCAGGCCAACATAAATAACTCAGCCATTCCGTCTGCCTCAGGCCAACATAAAATAACTCAGCCATTCCGTCTGCTCAGGCCAACATAAATAAACTCAGCCATTCCGTCTGCCTCAGGCCAACAGAAATAACTCAGCCATTCCGTCTGCCTCAAGACAAATATAAATAACTCCAGCCATTCCGTCTCTGCCTCAAGACAACATAAATAACTCAGCCATTCTGTCTGCCTCAGGCCAACATAAATAACTCAGCCATTCTGTCTGCCTCAGGCCAACATAAATAACTCAGCCATTCTGTCTGCCTCAGGCCAACATAAATAACTCAGCCATTCTGTCTGCCTCAGGCCAACATAAATAACTCAGCCATTCTGTCTGCCTCAGGCCAACATAAATAACTCAGCCATTCTGTCTGCCTCAGGCCAACATAAATAATCTCAGCTTATTCTGTCTGCCTCAGGCCAACATAAATAACTCCAGCCATTCTGTCTGCCTCAGGCCAACATAAATAACTCAGCCATTTTCTGTCTGCCTCAAGACAACAGAAATAACTCAACCATTCTGTCTGCCTCAGGCCAACAGAAATAACTCAGCCATTCTGTCTGCCTCAGGCCAACAGAAATAACTCAGCCATTCTGTCTGCCTCAGGCCAACAGAAATAACTCAGCCATTCTGTCATGCCTCAGGCCAACAGAAATAACTCACCATTCTGTCTGCCTCAGGCCAACAGAAATAACTCAGCCATTCTGTCTGCCTCAGGCCAACAGAAATAACTCCAGCCATTCTGTCTGCCTCAGGCCAACATAAATAACTCAGCCATTCTGTCTGCCTCAAGACAACATAAATAACTCAGCCATTCTGTCTGCCTCAGGCCAACATAAATAACTCAGCCATTCTGTCTGCCTCAGGCCAACATAAATAACTCAGCCATTCTGTCTGCCTCAGGCCAACATAAATAACTCAGCCATTCTGTCCAAGCCTCAGGCCAACATAAATAAACAGTCATTCTGTCTGCCTCAGGCCAACATAAATAACTCAGCCATTCTGTCTGCCTCAGGCCAACATAAATAACTCAGCCATTCTGTCTGCCTCAGGCCAACAGAAATAACTCAGCCATTCTGTCTGCCTCAAGACAACAGAAATAACTCAGCCTATTCTGTCTGCCTCAAGACAACATAAATAACTCAGCCATTCTGTCTGCCTCAGGCCAACATAAATAACTCAGCCATTCTGTCTGCCTTGCGATTCTAGAACATGTTGGATGCATTTGCAGTTTGTTTTGGTTGTGTTTCAGATTATTTTATGTGACGGTAATAAAATGTAGTGTGTAATTTTGTAATTTTTGTAACTAAGAATATCATTTAATTTCTAAAGATGTCTACGTTAACGTGGACACTACCATGATTATGAATCATTCTGAATGAGTCGTGAATAATGGCGAGTGAGAAGGTATGGGTCAAAGATCATGCTAACCTCCCATGTTATTACATTTACATTACATTGTTATTGGTAATGATGAAAACTGCAAATGCATCAACACGTTTCTAGAATCACAAACTTGATGTTGTCATTTGCGTGCTAGGAATATGGGACCAAATACTACACTTTGATTACTTTATTTATAAGAATCTTTAGGATGACAATAATTTGACACTTATTTTAACAACAAATACAATTTCTTGTTGAACAAAATCTCCTTCTCCGAGTAATTATATTAGTATAAAACAATACAATTCCCCCATTTTCTGGGTGCATACAATATAGCTCAGTGTTTGAATTATTAATATTTTCACAGTAATTTTGCTCATCGTAGCTCCCAGTGGTGCAGGTCTAAGGCACTGCATATCAGCGCAAGAGGCGTCACTACAGTCCCTGGTTCGAATCCAGGCTGTATCACATCTGGCCGTGATTGGGAGTCCCATAGTGCGGAAGCACAATTGGCCCAGCGTCGTCCTGGTTTGGCCAAGGTCGGACCGTCATTGTAAATAAGAATTTGTTCTTGACTGACTTGCCTAGTTAAAAGGTTAAATTTAAACATGTAATTAAAATCTTAAATCGAGGGTGTCAATAATTTGGGACTCCACTGTAATTGCAGTACTTTTGACCAACAAGGTGCCATTGGGAACGAAGGCAAAAACTTGCACATTGAAAGTATTAAACCCGAGTCACAACTCTGTTAGCGTATTAATTACCAATGACTCCTGTTAACTAGGAGAGGCTGAGAAGAGATGTTCAGCTGACTAAACTCATGCTTCGCATGGATAATGTAACTGTGTTCTGTTGTGCTACAGACAGAGACAACGTCCCACATGCCAACCCATTTTCAACATAGTGCACGACATAGGGCTCTGGTCAAAAGTAGGGCACTATATAGGGAATAGGGTAGCATTCAGGACGCAGACAGAGAGAGACGGAACACATTTTGTATCTGCACTGCGTTCAGCTCAGGCAGTCACGCGTTTTTCCCAACCCTAATCTCTCTTACGTTTACCTAAAGGGCTCCCTATTCCCTATACAGTGCACTACTTTTCGCCAGGGCCCATTGGTAATAAGCTGCTATTTGGGATACACGCTTAGGCTACAACCGATTGCTCCGGGAACTACAGAGAGAGAGAGCTTGAGAAAGGGTAAGGGTGGGGAAAAAGTCAGGAGTATGAGGGGTCAAGGTTTAACATGTAATGTGTAGATCAGAGTATGAGGGTCAAGGTTTAACATGTAATGTGTAGATCCAGAGTATGAGGGGGTCAAGGTTTAACATGTAATGTGTAGATCAGAGTATGAGGGGTCAAGGTTTAACATGTAATGTGTAGATCAGAGTATGAGGGGTCAAGGTTTAACATGTAATGTGTAGATCAGAGTATGAGGGGTCAAGGTTTACATGTAATGTGTAGATCAGAGTATGAGGGGTCAAGGTTTAACATGTAATGTGGTAGATCAGAGTATGAGGGGTCAAGGTTTAACATGCTAATGTAGATCAGAGTATGAGGGGGTCAAGGTTTAACATGTAATGTGTAGATCAGAGTATGAGGGGTCAAGGTTTAACATGTAATGTGTAGATCAGAGTATGAGGGGTCAAGGTTTAACATGTAATGTGTAGATCAGAGTATGAGGGGTCAAGGTTTAACATGTAATGTGTAGATCAGAGTATGAGGGGTCAAGGTTTACATGTAATGTGTAGATCAGAGTATGAGGGGTCAAGGTTTAACATGTAATGTGTAGATCAGAGTATGAGGGGTCAAGGTTTACATGTAATGTGTAGATCAGAGTATGAGCGAGAAAGTAGCCTTACTCAGAGGGGGGGATCGTTCTACTGGGGGAGCTCAGGTAATGTCAGCCCTACTCAGAGGGGGGTACGTTCTACTGGGGAGCTCAGGTAATGTCAGCCCTACTCAGAGGGGGGGATCGTTCTACTGGGGGAGCTCAGGTAATGTCAGCCTTACTCAGAGGGGGTACGTTCTACTGGGGGAGCTCAGGTAATGTCAGCCCCTACTCAGAGAGGGGGGGTACGTTCTACTGGGGAGCTCAGGTAATGTCAGCCCTACTCAGAGGGGGGATCGTTCTACTGGGGAGCTCAGGTAATGTCAGCCTTACTCAGAGGGGGGATCGCTCTACTGGGGAGCTCAGGTAATGTCAGCCCTACTCAGAGGGGGGATCATTCTACTGGGGAGCTCAGGTAATGTCAGCCTTACTCAGAGGGGGGTACGTTCTACTGGGGGAGCTCAGGTAATGTCAGCCCTACTCAGATAATGTCAGCCCTACTCAGATAATGTCAGCCCTACTCAGATAATGTCAGCCCTACTCAGAGGGGGGTACGGTCTACTGGGGAGCTCAGGTAATGTCAGCCCTACTCAGAGGGGGAGAGTACGTTCTACTGGGGAGCTCAGGTAATGTCAGCCCTACTCAGAGGGGGGTCCGTTCTACTGGGGGAGCTCAGGTAATGTCAGCCCTACTCAGAGGGGGGTGCATTCTACTGGGGAGCTCAGGTAATGTCAGCCCTACTCAGAGGGGGGGAGTACGTTCTACTGGGGGAGCTCAGGTAATGTCAGCCCTACTCAGAGGGGGGTACGTTCTACTGGGGGAGCTCAGGTAATGTCAGCCCTACTCAGATAATGTCAGCCCTACTCAGAGGGGGGGCAATGCTCTACTGGGGAGCTCAGGTAATGTCAGCCCTTCTCAGAGGGGGCTACGTCTCTACTGGGGGAGCTCAGGTAATGTATTTATGTTATGTGTACATAACCAACGTTCTATAGTAACACTAGTCCCCCTAAAGCAGACCTTTGACTTGCTGAAAAGCTGTGTTATTGTAGTCTGTACAGATCCAATAGACAGGGCTTGGGCCTTGTTTAGGGCTCCTCCAAGACTCAGTGATCTTGTTGGCAGAACAGCTGTTCCTGATAGTGGTGACCGGGTCTTTCTAGGAAGGTCTGCTACTCTTGTTAGCAGAACAGCTGTTCCTGATAGTGGTGACCGGGGTCTTCTCTAGGAAGGTCTGCTACCTTGTTAGCAGAACAGCTGTTCCTGATAGTGGTAACTGGGGTCTTCTCTAGGAAGGTCTGCTACCTTGTTAACAGAACAGCTGTTCCTGATAGTGGTAACCGGGGTCTTCTTAGGAAGGTCCTCTACCTTGTTAACAGAACAGCTGTTCCTGATAGTGGTGACCGGGGTCTTCTCTAGGAAGGTCCTCTTACCTTGTTAACAGAACAGCTGTTCTCTGATAGTGGTAACCGGGTCTTCTCTAGGAAGGTCCTCTACCTTGTTAACAGAACAGCTGTTCCTGATAGTGGTGACCGGGGTCTTCTCTAGGAAGGTCTGCTACCTTGTTAGCAGAACAGCTGTTCCTGATAGTGGTAACTGGGGTCTTCTCTAGGAAGGTCTGCTACCTTGTTAGCAGAACAGCTGTTCCTGATAGTGGTGACCGGGGTCTTCTCTAGGAAGGTCTGCTACCTTGTTAGCAGAACAGCTGTTCCTGATAGTGGTAACTGGGGTCTTCTTAGGAAGGTCTGCTACCTTGTTACACAGAACAGCTGTCTCTGATAGTGGTAACCGGGGTCTTCTAGGAAGGTCCTCTACCTTGTTAACAGAACAGCTGTTCCTGATAGTGGTAACCGGGGTCTTTCTAGGAAGGCCTGTTAGACTTTTATGTCGATTCCTGGATGCCGTCTCCTCGTTGCAACTTGAATTAAAACCAGATTGACTTTGTCAACGTCTGTTCTCCTTTTGTTTCACCTGGAAATTCCCTCATTAATCTGATCAATATCATCTGATCAATATCATCTGATCAATATCATCTGATCATAGTTTGGATCATTTTTGTGATACCAGCCCAAAACAACAGATAAAAGGCCTTACATTAAAACATGTTTTTTTATTTTTTATTTTACCTTTATTTAACTAGGCAAGTCAGTTAAGAACAAATTCTTATTTTCAATGACGGCCTGGGAACAGTGGGTTTAACTGCCTGTTCAGGGCAGAACAACAGATTTTGTACCTTGTCAGCTCGGGGACCCTATGAGAGGTACTAAGGCAGCCTCTATGGGCCCCTATGAGAGGTACTAAGGCAGCTCTATGGGCCCTGGTCAAAAGTAGAACACTATTAAAATCGGGAATAGGGTGCCGTTTGTAACGCAGCGGCAGTATAGTGGTAAGCAGACTACGATGGTCACATTCCTGTGGGGCCCATAGGGCTGCCTTGGTACCTCTCATATGGGCCCATAGGGCTGCCTTGGTACCTCTCATAGGGGCCCATAGGGCTGCCTTGGTACCTCTCATAGGGGCCCATAGGGCTGCCTTGGTACCTCCTCATAGGGGCCCATAGGGCTTGCCTTGGTACCTCCTCATAGGGCCCATAGGGCCAGCCTTGGTACATCTCATAGGGGCCCATAGGGCTGCCCTTAGTACCTCATAGAGGCCCATAGGGTCAGTCTTAGTACTCCTCATAGGGGCCCATGGGGTCCGCAGGCATATCAAATCTGGGCAACAGGATTGTATTTAAATAAGGAACACATCAGATCAGCTGATTCCCGGCAGTCGGGGGCAGGGGGTTGATTCCCGGCAGTCGGGGGCAGGGAGTTGATTCCCCTGCAGTCAGGTGGGAAGGTAGGCAGTCAGGGGGCAGGTAGTTGATTCCCGGCAGTCAGGGGGAAGGTAGGCAGTCAGGGGGCAGGTAGTTGATTCCAGGCAGTCGGGGGCAGGTAGGCAGTCAGGGGGCAGGGAGTTGATTCCCGGCAGTCAGGGGGCAGGTAATTGATTCCCGGCAGTCGGGGGGAAGGTAGGCAGTCAGGGGCAGGTAGTTGATTCCAGGCAGTCGGGGCAGGTAGGCAGTCAGGGGGCAGGTAGTTGATTCCCCGGCAGTCAGGGGGCAGGTAATTGATTCCCGGCAGTCGGGGCAGGTAGGCAGTCAGGAGGGCAGGTAGTTGATTCCCCGGCAGTCAGGGGGCAGGTAGGCAGTCCGGGGGCAGGTAGTTGATTCCCGGCAGTCAGGGGCAGGTGGTTGATTCCCGGCAGTCAGGGGCAGGTGGTTGATTCCCGGCAGTCAGGGGCAGGTGGTTGATTCCTCGGCAGTCAGGGGCCGGTAGGCAGTCAGGGGCCGGTAGGCAGTCAGGGGGCAGGTAGGCAGTCAGGGGCAGGTAGGCAGTCAGGGGCAGGTAGTTGATTCCCAGCAGTCAGTGGGCAGGTAGGCAGTTGGGGGCAGGTAGTTGACTCCCGGCAGTCAGGGGGCAGGTAGGCAGTCAGGGGGCAGGTAGTTGATTCCCAGCAGTCAGTGGGCAGGTAGGCAGTTAGGGGGCAGGTAGCTGATTCCCGGCAGTCAGTGGGCAGGTAGTGTGCTGTGAGGCCTCTTTCAGAGAATATTCACACAGACAGCATTGGTAGGAGCTAGATGATACAT
>NW_026279130.1:0-6414 GCF_023373465.1 Oncorhynchus keta | reverse complement strand
CAGAGGATACGTTCATTAGTTACCTCTACAGAGGATACGTTCATTAGTTACCTCTACAGAGGATACGTTCATTAGTTACCTCTACAGAGGATACGTTCATTAGTTACCTCTACAGAGGATATCGTTCATTAGTTACCTCTACAGAGGATACGTTCATTAGTTACTCTACAGAGGATAGTTCATTAGTTACCTCTACAGAGGATACGTTCATTAGTTACCTCTACAGAGGATACGTTCATTAGTTACCTCTACAGAGGATACGTTCATTAGTTACCTCTACAGAGGATACGTTCATTAGTTACCTCTACAGAGGATAATAGATATTAGTTACCTCTACAGAGGATACGTTCATTAGTTACCTCTACAGAGGATACGTTCATTAGTTACCTCTACAGAGGATACGTTCATTAGTTACCTCTACAGAGGATACGTTCATTAGTTACCTCTACAGAGGGATACGTTCATTAGTTACCTCTACAGAGGATACGTTCATTAGTTACCTCTACAGAGGATACGTTCATTAGTTACCTCTACAGAGGATACGTTCATTAGTTACCTCTACAGAGGATACGTTCATTAGTTACCTCTACAGAGGATACGTTCATTAGTTACCTCTACAGTTACCTCTACAGAGGATACGTTCATTAGTTACCTCTACAGAGGATACGTTCATTAGTTACCTCTACAGAGGATACGTTCATTAGTTACCTCTACAGAGGATACGTTCATTAGTTACCTCTACAGATACGTTCATTAGTTACCTCTACAGAGGATACGTTCATTAGTTACCTCTACAGAGGATACGTTCATTAGTTACCTCTACAGAGGATACGTTCATTACCTCTACAGAGGATACGTTCATTAGTTACCTCTACAGAGGATACGTTCATTAGTTACCTCTACAGAGGATACGTTCATTAGTTACCTCTACGTTCATTCAGTTAGTTACCTCTACAGAGGATACGTTCATTAGTTACCTCTACAGAGGATACGTTCATTAGTTACCTCTACAGAGGATACGTTCATTAGTTACCTCTACAGAGGATAAGTTCATTAGTTTAATTCTACAGAGGGATACGTTCATTAGTTACCTCTACAGAGGATACGTTCATTAGTTACCTCTACAGAGGATACGTTCATTAGTTACCTCTACAGAGGATACGTTCTCATTAGTTACCTCTACAGAGGATACGTTCATTAGTTACCTCTACAGAGGATAATAGTTCATTAGTTACCTCTACAGAGGATACACGTTCATTAGTTACCTCTACAGAGGATACGTTCATTAGTTACCTCTACAGAGGATACGTTCATTAGTTACCTCTACAGAGGGATACGTTCATTAGTTACCTCTACAGAGGATACGTTCATTAGTTACCTCTACAGAGGATACGTTCATTAGTTACCTCTACAGAGGATACGTTCATTAGTTACCTCTACAGAGGATACGTTCATTAGTTACCTCTACAGAGGGATACGTTCATTAGTTACCTCTACAGAGGATACGTTCATTAGTTACCTCTACAGAGGATACGTTCATTAGTTACCTCTACAGAGGATACGTTCATTAGTTACCTCTACAGAGGATACGTTCATTAGTTACCTCTACAGAGGATACGTTCATTAGTTACCTCTACAGAGGATACGTTCATTAGTTACCTCTACAGAGGATATTAGTTACCTCTACAGAGGATACGTTCGTGGTGACCTCTACAGAGGATACGTTACCTCTGGAATCGTTCATTAGTTACCTCTACAGAGGATACGTTCATTAGTTACCTCTACAGAGGATTACGTTCATTAGTTACCTCTACAGAGGATACGTTCATTAGTTACCTCTACAGAGGATACGTTCATTAGTTACCTCTACAGAGGGATACGTTCATTAGTTACCTCTACAGAGGATACGTTCATTAGTTACCTCTACAGAGGATACGTTCATTAGTTACCTCTACAGAGGATACGTTCATTAGTTACCTCTACAGAGGATACGTTCATTAGTTACCTCTACAGAGGATACGTTCATTAGTTACCTCTACAGAGGATACGTTCATTAGTTACCTCTACAGAGGATACGTTCATTAGTTACCTCTACAGAGGATACGTTCACCTCTACAGAGGATACGTTCATTAGTTACCTCTACAGAGGATACGTTCATTAGTTACCTCTACAGAGGATACGTTCATTAGTTACCTCTACAGAGGATACGATACGTTCATTAGTTACCTCTACAGAGGATACGTTCATTAGTTACCTCTACAGAGGATACGTTCATTAGTTACCTCTACAGAGGATACGTTCATTAGTTACCTCTACAGAGGATACGTTCATTAGTTACCTCTACAGAGGATACGTTCATTAGTTACCTCTACAGAGGATACGTTCATTAGTTACCTCTACAGAGGATACGTTCATTAGTTACCTCTACAGAGGATACGTTCATTAGTTACCTCTACAGAGGATACGTTCATTAGTTACCTCTACAGAGGATACGTTCATTAGTTACCTCTACAGAGGATACGTTCATTAGTTACCTCTACAGAGGATACGTTCATTAGTTACCTCTACAGAGGATACGTTCATTAGTTACCTCTACAGAGGATACGTTCATTAGTTACCTCTACAGAGGATATTTCGTTCATCTGCAGAGGATACGTTCGTGGTGCACCTCTACAGAGATACGTTCATTAGTTACCTCTACAGAGGATGTTCATTAGTTACCTCTACAGAGGATACGTTCATTAGTTACCTCTACAGAGGATACGTTCATTAGTTACCTCTACAGAGGATACGTTCATTAGTTACCTCTACAGAGGATACGTTCATTAGTTACCTCTACAGAGGATACGTTCATTAGTTACCTCTACAGAGGATACGTTCATTAGTTACCTCTACAGAGGATACGTTCATTAGTTACCTCTACAGAGGATACGTTCATTAGTTACCTCTACAGAGGATACGTTCATTAGTTACCTCTACAGAGGATACGTTCATTAGTTACCTCTACAGAGGATCGTTCATTAGTTACCTCTACAGGGGGGATACGTTCATTAGTTACCTCTACAGAGGATACGTTCATTAGTTACCTCTACAGAGGATACGTTCGTTAGTTACCTCTACAGAGGATACGTTCATTAGTTACCTCTACAGAGGATACGTTCATTAGTTACCTCTCTACAGAGGATACGTTCATTAGTTACCTCTACAGAGGATACGTTCATTAGTTACCTCTACAGAGGATACGTTCATTAGTTACCTCTACAGAGGGATACGTTCATTAGTTACCTCTACAGAGGATACGTTCATTAGTTACCTCTACAGAGGATACGTTCATTAGTTACCTCTACAGAGGATACGTTCATTAGTTACCTCTACAGAGGATACGTTTCATTAGTTACCTCTACAGAGGGATACGTTCATTAGTTACCTCTACAGAGGATACGTTCATTAGTTACCTCTACAGAGGATACAGTTACCTCTACAGAGATACGTTCATTAGTTACCTCTACAGAGGATACGTTCATTAGTTACCTCTACAGAGGATACGTTCATTAGTTACCTCTACAGAGGGAAGCATTAGTTACCTCTACAGAGGATACGTTCATAGTTACCTCTATTCATTAGTTACCTCTACAGAGGATACGTTCATATTACCTCTACAGAGGATACGTTCATTAGTTACCTCTACAGAGGATACGTTCATTAGTTACCTCTCTACAGAGGATACGTTCATTAGTTACCTCTACAGAGGATACGTTCATTAGTTACCTCTACAGAGGATACGTTCATTAGTTACCTCTACAGAGGATACGTTCATTAGTTACCTCTACAGAGGATACGTTCATTAGTTACCTCTACAGAGGATACGTTCATTACCTCTACAGAGGATTTCACCTCTACAGAGGATACGTTCATTAGTTACCTCTACAGAGGATACGTTCGTTAGTTACCTCTACAGAGGATACGTTCATTAGTTACCTCTACAGAGGATACGTTCATTAGTTACCTCTACAGAGGATACGTTCATTAGTTACCTCTACAGAGGATACGTTCATTAGTTACCTCTACAGAGGATACGTTCATTAGTTACCTCTACAGAGGATACGTTCATTAGTTACCTCTACAGAGGATACGTTCATTAGTTACCTCTACAGAGGATACGTTCATTAGTTACCTCTACAGAGGATACGTTCGTAGTTACCTACAGAGGATACGTTCATTAGTTACCTCTACAGAGGATACGTTCATTAGTTACCTCTACAGAGGATATCGTTCATTAGTTACCTCTACAGAGGATACGTTCATTAGTTACCTCTACAGAGGATACGTTCATTAGTTACCTCTACAGAGGGATACGTTCATTAGTTACCTCTACAGAGGATACGTTCATTAGTTACCTCTACAGAGGATACGTTCATTAGTTACCTCTACAGAGGATACGTTCATTAGTTACCTCTACAGAGGATACGTTCATTAGTTACCTCTACAGAGGATACGTTCATTAGTTACCTCTACAGAGGATACGTTCATTAGTTACCTCTACAGAGGATACGTTCATTTCGTAGTTACCTCTACAGAGGATGTTCGTAGTTACCTCTACAGAGGATACGTTCATTAGTTACCTCTACAGAGGATACGTTCATTAGTTACCTCTACAGAGGATACGTTCATTAGTTACCTCTACAGAGGATACGTTCATTAGTTACCTCTACAGAGGGATACGTTCATTAGTTACCTCTACAGAGGATGATACCTCTACAGAGGATACGTTCATTAGTTACCTCTACAGAGGATACGTTCATTAGTTACCTCTACAGAGGATACGTTCATTAGTTACCTCTACAGAGGATACGTTCATTAGTTACCTCTACAGAGGATACGTTCATTAGTTACCTCTACAGAGGATACGTTCATTAGTTACCTCTACAGAGGATACGTTCATTAGTTACCTCTACAGAGATACGTTCATTAGTTACCTCTACAGAGGATACGTTCATTAGTTACCTCTACAGAGGATACGTTCATTAGTTACCTCTACAGAGGATTCGTTCATCTAGTTACCTCTACAGAGGATACGTTCATTAGTTACCTCTACAGAGGGATACGTTCATTAGTTACCTCTACAGAGGATACGTTCATTAGTTACCTCTACAGAGGATACGTTCATTAGTTACCTCTACAGAGGATACGTTCATTAGTTACCTCTACAGAGGATACGTTCATTAGTTACCTCTACAGAGGATACGTTCATTAGTTACCTCTACAGAGGATACGTTCATTAGTTACCTCTACAGAGGATACGTTCATTAGTTACCTCTACAGAGGATACGTTCATTAGTTACCTCTACAGAGGATACGTTCATTAGTTACCTCTACAGAGGATACGTTCATTAGTTACCTCTACAGAGGATACGTTTCATTAGTTACCTCTACAGAGGATACGTTCATTAGTTACCTCTACAGAGGATACGTTCATTAGTTACCTCTACAGAGGATACGTTCATTAGTTACCTCTACAGAGGATACGTTCATTAGTTACCTCTACAGAGGATACGTTCATTAGTTACCTCTACAGAGGATACGTTCATTAGTTACCTCTACAGAGGATACGTTCATTAGTTACCTCTACAGAGGATACGTTCATTAGTTACCTCTACAGAGGATACGTTCATTAGTTACCTCTACAGAGGATACGTTCATTAGTTACCTCTACAGAGGATACGTTCATTAGTTACCTCTACAGAGGATACGTTCATTAGTTACCTCATAGACTCATAAATTGCAAATTCCAAATAAATGCTTTGCGTGAATCAGGCCTTCATCTCAACATCAACTGTTCAGAGGAGACTGCGTGAATCAGGCCTTCATGGTGGGTAATTGCTGCAATAAACCACTACTAAAGGACACCGATAAGAAGAAGAGACTTGCTTGGGCCAAGAAACACGAGCAATGGACATTATGACCGGTGGAAATCTTTCCTTTGGTCTGATGAGTCCAAATTTGAGATTTTTGGATCCAACTATCATGTCTTTGTGAGATGCAGAGTAGGTGAGCGGATGATCTCTGCATGTGGTTCCCACCGTGAATCATGGAGGTGTGATGGTGTGGGGAGTGCTTTGCTGGTCACACAGTCAGTGATTTATTTTATTTTTAATTTTTTTAATTCAAGGCACACTTAACCAGCACGACTACCACAGCATCCTGCAGCGATACGCCATCCCATCTGGTTTGCACCTAGTCCCACCATCATTTGTTTTTCAACAGGACAAAGACCCAAAACACACCTCCAGGCTGTGTAAGGGCTATTTGACAAGGAAGGAGAGTGATTCATCGAGTGCTGCATCAAATGACCTGGCCTCCACAATCACCCGACCTCAACCCAATTGAGATGGTTTGGGATCAATTGGAACGCA
>NW_026279129.1:0-3388 GCF_023373465.1 Oncorhynchus keta | reverse complement strand
CTGGTCTGTCATAATACAATAGAGACAGTAGATCTATCTGGTCTGTCATAATATAATAGAGACAGTAGATCTACCTGGTCTGTCATAGTATAATAGAGACAGTAGATCTAGCTGGTCTGTCATAGTACAATAGAGACATAGAGACAGTAGATCTAGCTGGTCTGTCAAATTAGAATAGAGACAGTAGATCTAGCTGGTCTGTCATAATACAATAGAGACAGTAGATCTATCTGGTCTGTCATAATATAATAGAGACAGTAGATCTACCTGGTCTGTCATAGTATAATAGAGACAGTAGATCTAGCTGGTCTGTCATAGTACAATAGAGACATAGAGACAGTAGATCTAGCTGGTCTGTCACAATATAATAGGGACAGTAGATCTAGCTGGTCTGTCATAATATAATAGAGACAGTGTATCTACCAGGTCTGTCATAATATAACAGAGACAGTAGATCTAGCTGGTCTGTCATAATATAACAGAGACAGTAGATCTACCTGGTATGTCAAAATATAATAGAGACAGTAGATCTAGCTGGTCTGTCATAATATAATAGAGACAGTAGATCTAGCTGGTCTGTCATATTATAATAGAGACAGTAGATCTAGCTGGTCTGTCATAATATAATAGAGACAGTGTATCTACCAGGTCTGTCATAATATAATAGAGACAGTAGATCTAGCTGGTTTGTCATAATATAATAGAGACAATAGATCTAGCTGGTCTGTCATCAAATAATAGACACAGTAGATCTATCTGGGCTGTCATATTATAATAGAGACAGTAGATCTACCTGGTCTGTCAAATTAGAATAGAGACAGTAGATCTAGCTGGTCTGTCATCAAATAATAGACACAGTAGATCTAGCTGGTCTGTCATAATATAATAGAGACAGTATATCTACTTGGTCTGTCTTAATATAATAGAGACAGTAGATCTAGCTGGTCTGTCATAATATAATAGAGAAAGTATATCTACTTGGTCTGTCATAATATAA
Organism: Oncorhynchus keta; assembly: GCF_023373465.1. Lineage (NCBI taxonomy): Eukaryota > Metazoa > Chordata > Actinopteri > Salmoniformes > Salmonidae > Oncorhynchus > Oncorhynchus keta. Next base: position 2,391 of record NW_026279129.1, on the reverse strand, counting down.
TAGAGACAGTAGATCTAGCTGGTCTGTCATATTATAATAGAGACAGTAGATCTACCTGGTCTGTCATAGTATAATAGAGACAGTAGATCTACCTGGTCTGTCAAATTAGAATAGAGTAAGTTGATCTAGCTGCTCTGTCATGATATAATAGAGATAGTAGATCTAGCTGGTCTGTCATAATACAATAGAGACAGTAGATCTAGCTGGTCTGTCATAGTACAATAGAGACATAGAGACAGTAGATCTAGCTGGTCTGTCATAATATAATAGGGACAGTAGATCTAGCTGGTCTGTCATAATATAATAGAGACAGTGTATCTACCAGGTCTGTCATAATATAATAGAGACAGTAGATCTAGCTGGTTTGTCATAATATAATAGAGACAGTAGATCTAGCTGGTCTGTCATCAAATAATAGACACAGTAGATCTATCTGGGCTGTCATATTATAATAGAGACAGTAGATCTACCTGGTCTGTCAAATTAGAATAGAGACAGTAGATCTAGCTGGTCTGTCATCAAATAATAGACACAGTAGATCTAGCTGGTCTGTCATAATATAATAGAGACAGTAGATCTATCTGGGCTGTCATATTATAATAGAGACAGTAGATCTACCTGGTCTGTCAAATTAGAATAGAGACAGTAGATCTAGCTGGTCTGTCATCAAATAATAGACACAGTAGATCTAGCTGGTCTGTCATAATATAATAGAGACAGTATATCTACTTGGTCTGTCTTAATATAATAGAGACAGTAGATCTAGCTGGTCTGTCATAATATAATAGAGAAAGTATATCTACTTGGTCTGTCATAATATAATAGAGACAGTAGATCTAGCTGGTCTGTCATATTATAATAGAGACAGTAGATCTACCTGGTCTGTCATAGTATAATGGAAACAGTAGATCTAGCTGGTCTGTCATAATACAATAGAGACAGTAGATCTATCTGGTCTGTCATAATATAATAGAGACAGTAGATCTAGCTGGTCTGTCATAGTACAATAGAGACATAGAGACAGTAGATCTAGCTGGTCTGTCAAATTAGAATAGAGACAGTAGATCTAGCTGGTCTGTCATAATATAATAGTGACAGTGTATCTACCAGGTCTGTCATAATATAACAGAGACAGTAGATCTGGCTGGTCTGTCATAATATAACAGAGACAGTAGATCTACCTGGCATGTCAAAATATAATAGAGACAGTAGATCTAGCTGGTCTGTCATAATATAATAGAGACAGTAGATCTAGCTGGTCTGTCATATTATAATAGAGACAGTAGATTTAGCTGGTCTGTCATAATATAATAGAGACAGTGTATCTACCAGGTCTGTCATAATATAATAGAGACAGTAGATCTAGCTGGTTTGTCATAATATAATAGAGACAATAGATCTAGCTGGTCTGTCATCAAATAATAGACACAGTAGATCTATCTGGGCTGTCATATTATAATAGAGACAGTAGATCTACCTGGTCTGTCAAATTAGAATAGAGACAGTAGATCTAGCTGGTCTGTCATCAAATAATAGACACAGTAGATCTAGCTGGTCTGTCATAATATAATAGAGACAGTATATCTACTTGGTCTGTCTTAATATAATAGAGACAGTAGATCTAGCTGGTCTGTCATAATATAATAGAGAAAGTATATCTACTTGGTCTGTCATAATATAATAGAGACAGTAGATCTAGCTGGTCTGTCATATTATAATAGAGACAGTAGATCTACCTGGTCTGTCATAGTATAATAGAAACAGTAGATCTAGCTGGTCTGTCATAATACAATAGAGACAGTAGATCTATCTGGTCTGTCATAATATAATAGAGACAGTAGATCTACCTGGTCTGTCATAGTATAATAGAGACAGTAGATCTAGCTGGTCTGTCATAGTACAATAGAGACATAGAGACAGTAGATCTAGCTGGTCTGTCATAATATAATAGGGACAGTAGATCTAGCTGGTCTGTCATAATATAATAGAGACAGTGTATCTACCAGGTCTGTCATAATATAACAGAGACAGTAGATCTAGCTGGTCTGTCATAATATAACAGAGACAGTAGATCTACCTGGTCATGTCAAAATATAATAGAGACAGTAGATCTAGCTGGTCTGTCATAATATAATAGAGACAGTAGATCTAGCTGGTCTGTCATAATATAACAGAGACAGTAGATCTACCTGGTCTGTCATAATATAACAGAGACAGTAGATCTAGCTGGTCTGTCATAATATAACAGAGACAGTAGATCTAGCTGGTCATGTCATAATATAATAGAGACAGTAGATCTAGCTGGTCTAGTCATAATACAATAGAGACAGTAGATCTAGCTGGTCTGTCATAATATAATAGAGACAGTAGATCTAGCTGGTCTGTCAAATA
>NW_026279128.1:0-34893 GCF_023373465.1 Oncorhynchus keta | reverse complement strand
TACATTTAAGTCATTTAGCAGACGCTCTTATCCAGAGCGACTTACAGAATTGGTGCATACACCTTATGACATCCAGTGGAACAGCCACTTACAATAGTGCATCTAAATCTTTTAGGGGGTGAGAAGGATTACTTACCCTTACTTACCCTATCCTAGGTATTCCTTGAAGAGGTGGGGTTTCAGGTGTCTCCGGAAGGTGGTGATTGACTCCGCTGTCCTGGCGTCGTGAGGGAGTTTGTTCCACCATTGGGGGCCAGAGCAGCGAACAGTTTTGACTGGGCTGAGCGGAAACTGTACTTCCTCAGTGGTAGGGAGGCGAGCAGGCCAGAGGTGGATGAACGCAGTGCCCTTGTTTGGGTGTAGGGCCTGATCAGAGCCTGGAGGTACTGAGGTGCCGTTCCCCTCACAGCTCCGTAGGCAAGCACCATGGTCTTGTAGCGGATGCGAGCTTCAACTGGAAGCCAGTGGAGAGAGCGGAGGAGCGGGGGTGACGTGAGAGAACTTGGGAAGGTTGAACACCAGACGGGCTGCGGCGTTCTGGATGAGTTGTAGGGGTTTAATGGCACAGGCAGGGAGCCCAGCCAACAGCGAGTTGCAGAAATCAAGACGGGAGATGACAAGTGCCTGGATTAGGACCTGCGCAGCTTCCTGTGTGAGGCAGGAGTCGTACTCTGCGGATGTTGTGACATGAACCTACAGGAACGGGACACCGCCTTGATGTTAGTTGAGAACGACAGGGTGTTGTCAGGATCACGTCAAGGTTCTTAGCGCTCTGGAAGGAGGACACAGTAGGTTGTCAACCGTGCGAGAGATCATGGAGCAGGCAGTCCTTCCCCCGGGAGAAAGAGGAGCTCCGTCTTGCTGAGGTTCAACCTTTGAGGTGGTGATCCGTCATCCACACTGATATGTCTGCCAGACATGCAGAGATGCGATTCGCCACCTGGTCATCAGAAGGGGGAAAGGAGAAGATTAATTGTGTGTCGTCTGCATAGCAATGATAGGAGAGACCATGTGAGGTTATGACAGAGCCAAGTGACTTGGTGTATAGCGAGAATAAGAGAGGGCCTAGAAACAGAGCCCTGGGGGACACCAGTGGTGAGAGCGTGGTGAGGAGACAGATTCTCGCCACGCCACCTGGTAGGAGCGACCTGTCAGGTAGGACGCAATCAAGCGTGGGCCGCGCCGGAGATGCCCAACTCGGAGAGGGTGGAGAGGAGGATCTGATGGTTCACAGTATCGAAGGCAGCCGATAGGTCTAGAAGGATGAGAGCAGGGGAGAGAGAGTTAGCTTTTGTGCGGAGCGCCTCCGTGGATACAGAGAAGAGCAGTCTCAGTTGAATGACTAGTCTTGAAACCTGACTGATTTGGATCAAGAAGGTCATTCTGAGAGAGATAGCGGTAGAGCTGGCCAAGGACGGCACGCTCAAGAGTTTTGGAGAGAAAAGAGAGAAGGGATACTGGTCTGTAGTTGTTGACATCGGAGGGATCGAGTGTAGGTTTTTCAGAAGGTGCAACTCTCGCTCTCTTGAAGACGGGGGGACGTAGCCAGCGGTCAGGGATGAGTTGAAGCGAGGTGAGGTAAGGGAGAAGGTCTCCCGGAAATGGTCTGGAGAAGAGAGGAGGGGATAGGGTCAGCCCGGACAGGTTGTTGGGCGACATACCGTCACAAGACGAGATTTCATCTGGAGAGAGAGGGGAGAAAGAGGTCAGAGCATAGGGTAGGGGCAGGTGTGAGCAGAACCAGCGGTGTCGTTTGACAGCAAACGAGGGATCGGATGTCGTCGACCTTCTTTCAAAATGGTTGACGAAGTCATCTGCAGAGGGGAGGAGGGGGATTCAGAGGGAGGAGAAGGTGGCAAAGAGCTTCCTAGGGTTAGAGGCAGATGCTTGGAATTTAGAATGGTAGAAAGTGGCTTTAGCAGCAGAGACAGAGGAGGAAAAATGTAGAGAGAGGGAGTGAAAGGATGCCAGGTCATGGCAGGGGAAGAAGTTTTCCTCCATTTCCGCTCGGCTGCCCGGGAGCCTGTTCTGTGAGCTCGCAATGAGTCGTCGAGCCACGGAGCGGGAGGGGAGGACCGAGCCGGCCTGGAGGATAGGGGACATAGAGAGTCAAAGGGATGCAGAAAGGGAGGAGAGGAGGGTTGAGGAGGCAGAATCAGGAGATAGGTTGGAGAAAGTTTGAGCAGAGGAAGAGATGATAGGATGGAAGAGGGAGAGAGTAGCGGGGAGAGAGAGAGCGAAGGTTGGGACGGCGCGATACCATCCGAGTAGGGGCAGTGTGGGAAGTGTTGGATGAGAGCGAGAGGGAAAAGGATACAAGGTAGTGGTCGGAGACTTGGAGGGGAGTTGCAATGAGGTTAGTGGAAGAACAGCATCTAGTAAAGATGAGGTCAAGCGTATTGCCTGCCTTGTGAGTAGGGGGGAAGGTGAGAGGGTGAGGTCAAAAGAGGAGAGGAGTGGAAGAAGGAGGCAGAGAGGAATGAGTCAAAGGTAGACGTGGGGAGGTTAAAGTCGCCCAGAACTGTGAGAGGTGAGCCGTCCTCAGGAAAGGAGCTTATCAAGGCATCAAGCTCATTGATGAACTCTCCAAGGGAACCTGGAGGGCGATAAATGATAAGGATGTTAAGCTTGAAAGGGCTGGTAACTGTGACAGCATGGAATTCAAAGGAGGCAATAGACAGATGGGTAAGGGAGAAAGAGAGAAAGACCACTTGGGAGAGATGAGGATCCCGTGCCACCACCCTGCTGACCAGAAGCTCTCGGGGTGTGCGAGAACACGTGGGCGGACGAGGAGAGAGCAGTAGGAGTAGCAGTGTTATCTGTGGTGATCCATGTTTCCGTCAGTGCCAAGAAGTCGAGGGACTGGAGGGAGGCATAGGCTGAGATGAACTCTGCCTTGTTGGCCGCAGATCGGCAGTTCCAGAGGCTACCGGAGACCTGGAACTCCACGTGGGTCGACGCGCTGGGACCACCAGATTAGGTGGCCGCGGCCACACGGTGTGGATGGCGTTTGTATGGTCTGTGCAGAGAGAGAGAACAGGGATAGACAGACACATAGTTGACAGGCTACAGAAGAGGCTACGCTAATGCAAGGAGATTGGAATGACAAGTGGACTACACGTCTCGAATGTTCAGAAAGTTAAGCTTACGTAGCAAGAATCTTATTGACTAAAATGATTAAAATGATACAGTACTGCTGAAGTAGGCTAGCTGGCAGTAGCTGCGTTGTTGACACTACACTAATCAAGTCGTTCCGTTGAGTGTAATAGTTTCTACAGTGCTACTATTCGGGGCTAGCTGGCTAGCTAGCAGTGTTGTTTACGTTACGTTGCGTTAAAAGAACGACAATAGCTGGCTAGCTAACCTAGGAAATCGCTCTAGACTACACAATTATCTTTGAAACAAAGACGGCTATGTAGCTAGCTATGTAGCTAGCTACGATCAAACAAATCAAACCGTTGTACTGTAATGAAATGAAATGAAAATGTGATACTACCTGACCGGTTGTTGAATTCGATTCAGTAGACGTGTGTGTGGTGACGTTGGCTAGCTGTTAGCTGTTAGCTGTTGGCTAGCTAGCAGAGTCTCCTACGTTAAGGACGACAAATAGCTGGCTAGCGAACCTCAGTGAATTAAGATAATCACTCCAAGACTACACACTCTAAACTACACAATTATCTTGGAAACAAAGACAGCTATGTAGCTAGCCAACACTAAACTAATCAAGTCGTTCAGTTGAGTGAATAGCACTACAGTGATGCTAATCTGTGGGCGTTAGCTAGCGTTTGCTAGCTCCTGGGCGAATAGCAGTGAAGGCTACGTTAGGGCGACGAAATACGATAATTATGCAATTATCTCTGATACAAGGACGGCTATGTAGCTAGCTAAGAAGAATTGCTAAGATTAGACAAATCAACCGTTGTACTATAATGAAATGTAATGAAAAAGTTATACAACCTGCAGAGCGAAGTGCGAATGCGACCGCTCGCTCCAACCCGGAGACATCATGACATTACTCACTGCTTTAGCACACTCTGCTAACCCTGATGTCCTTGCCGTGTCTGAATCCTGGCTCAGGAAGGCCACCAAAAATTCCGATATTTCCATACCCAACTATAACAGGGTCCTTCTGTAGCTCAGTTGGTAGAGCATGGCGCTTGTAACGCCAGGGTAGTGGGTTCGATTCCCGGGACCACCCATACGTAGAATGTATGCACACATGACTGTAAGTCGCTTTGGATAAAAGCGTCTGCTAAATGGCATATATTATTATTATTTATATTTATAACATCTTCCGTCAAGATAGAACTGCCAAAGGGGCGGAGTCAGCAGAGATAGCCTGCAAAGTAATGTCATACTTTTCAGGTCCATACCCAAACAGTTTGAACTACTAATTTTGAAAATTACTCTCTCCAGAAACAAGTCTCTCACTGTTGCCGCCTGCTACCGACCCCCTCAGCTCCCAGCTGTGCCCTGGACACCATTTGTGAATTGATCGCCCCCATCTAGCTTCATAGTTTGTTCTGTTAGGTGACCTAAACTGGGATATGCTTAACACCCCGGCAGTCCTACAATCTAAGCTAGATGCCCTCAATCTCACTCAAATCATCAAGGAACCCACCAGGTACAACCCTAACTCTGTAAACAAGGGCACCCTCATAGACGTCATCCTGACCAACTGGCCCTCAAATATACCTCCGCTGTCTTCAACCAGGATCTCAGCGATCACTGCCTCATCGCCTGTATCCGCCACGGAGCCGCAGTCAAACGACCACCCCTCATCACTGTCAAACGCTCCCTAAAAAACACTTCTGTGAGCAGGCCTTTCTAATCGACCTGGCCCGGTATCCTGGAAGGACATTGACCTCATCCCGTCAGTTGAGGATGCATGGTCATTCTTTAAAAGTAACTTCCTCACCATTTTAGATAAGCATGCTCCGTTCAAAAATTCAGAACCAAGAACAGATACAGCCCTTGGTTCGCCCAGACCTGACTGCCCTCGACCAGCACAAAAACATCCTGTGGCGGACTGCAATAGCATCGAATAGCCCCGTGATATGCAACTGTTCAGGGAAGTCAAGAACCAATACACGCAGTCAGTCAGGAAAGCTAAGGCCAGCTTCTTCAGGCAGAAGTTTGCATCCTGTAGCTCCAACTCCAAAAAAGTTCTGGGACACTGTGAAGTCCATGGAGAACAAGAGCACCTCCTCCCAGCTGCCCACTGCACTGAGGCTAGGAAACACGGTCTCCACCGATAAATCAATGATTATCGAAAACTTCAATAAGCACTTCTCAACGGCTGGCCATGCCTTCCGCCTGGCTACTCCAACCTCGGCCAACAGCTCCGCCCCGTAGTTCCTCACCCAAGCCTCTCCAGGTTCTCCTTTACCCAAATCCAGATAGCAGATGTTCTGAAAGAGCTGCAAAACCTGGACCCGTACAAATCAGCTGGGCTTGACAATCTGGACCCGCTATTTCTGAAACTATCTGCCGCCATTGTCGCAACCCCTATTACCAGCCTGTTCAACCTCTCTTTCATATCGTCTGAGATCCCTAAGGATTGGAAAGCTGCCGCAGTCATCCCCCTCTTCAAAGGGGGAGACACCCTGGACCCAAACTGCTATAGACCTATATCCATCCTGCCCTGCCTATCTAAGGTCTTTGAAAGCCAAGTCAACAAACAGGTCACTGACCATCTCGAATCCCACCGTACCTTCTCCGCTGTGCAATCTGGTTTCCGAGCCGGTCACGGGTGCACCTCAGCCACACTCAAGGTACTAAACGATATCATAACCGCCATCGATAAAAAGACAGTACTGTGCAGCCGTCTTCATCGACCTCGCCAAGGCTTTCGACTCTGTCAATCACCATATTCTTATCGGCAGACTCAACAGCCTCGGTTTTTCGGATGACTGCCTTGCCTGGTTCACCAATTACTTTGCAGACAGAGTTCAGTGTGTCAAATCGGAGGGCATGCTGTCCGGTCCTCTGGCAGTCTCTATGGGGGTGCCACAGGGTTCAATTCTCGGGCCGACTCTTTTCTCTGTATATATCAATGATGTTGCTCTTGCTGCGGGCGATTCCCTGATCCACCTCTCGCAGACGACACCATTCTATATACTTTCGGCCCGTCATTGGACACTGTGCTATCAAACCTCCAAACGAGCTTCAATGCCATACAGCACTCCTTCCGTGGCCTCCAACTGCTCTTAAACGCGAGTAAAACCAAATGCATGCTTTTCAACCGATCGCTGCCTGCACCCGCATGCCCGACTAGCATCACCACCCTGGATGGTTCCGACCTTGAATATGTGGACATCTATAAGTACCTAGGTGTCTGGCTAGACTGCAAACTCTCCTTCCAGACTCACATCAAACATCTCCAATCAAAAATCAAATCAAGAGTCTGCTTTCTATTCCGCAACAAAGCCTCCTTCACTCACGCTGCCAAGCTTACCCTAGTAAAACTGACTATCCTACCGATCCTCGACTTCGGCGATGTCATCTACAAATGGCTTCCAACACTCTACTCAGACTGCATCCAGTTTGCTATCACAGTGCCATCCGTTTTTGTCACTAAAGCACCTTATACCACCACCACTGCGACTTGTATGCTCTAGTCGGCTGGCCCTCACTACATATTCGTCGCCAGACCCACTGGCTCCAGGTCATCTACAAGTCCATGCTAGGTAAAGCTCCGCCTTATCTCAGTTCACTGGTCACGATGGCAACACCCATCCGTAGCACGCGCTCCAGCAGGTGTATCTCACTGATCATCCCTAAAGCCAACACCTCATTTGGCCGCCTTTCGTTCCAGTACTCTGCTGCCTGTGACTGGAACGAATTGCAAAATCGCTGAAGTTGGAGACTTTTATCTCCCTCACCAACTTCAAACATCAGCTATCCGAGCAGCTAACCGATCGCTGCAGCTGTACATAGTCTATAGGTAAATAGCTCACCCATTTTCACCTACCTCATTCCCATACTGTTTTTATACTGTTTTTATTTATTTACTTTTCTGCTCTTTGCACACCAATATCTCTACCTGTACATGACCATCTGATCATTTATCACTCCAGTGTTAATCTGCAAAATTGTATTATTCGCCTACCTCCTCATGCCTTTTGCGCACATTGTATATAGACTGCCCATTTTTTCTACTGTGTTATTGACTTGCTAATTGTTTACTCCATGTGTAACTCTGTGTTGTCTGTTCACACTGCTATGCTTTATCTTGGCCATGTCGCAGTTGCAAATGAGAACTTGTTCTCAACTAGCCTACCTGGTTAAATAAAGGTGAAATAAAAAAAATAAAATAAAAAAGTTTCCGAGCTGGCAGTGAGTCTTCAGAGCAAAAAAGTTATATAAATAACATTGTTTATCTTTGGACATAAAATATGGTAAAATACCAGAAAATCAACTGCAAGTGATTTTTAATTTAGGAAATCTGTTCACAAGTATTCCCACACATAATAAAGATATATGTGATTGTATATAAATGTAAGGTTTGAAATAATTCTGTTTTAGTTCATTATTATATCTGTTTGGGCTTCTTGCGGTCAATTTGCAGTCTGCAAATGATTTGTAATTATGTTCTGGTCCCTGACCATCCGCTCATGAGAAGTTGATGATCCCTGAGCTACTGACACCGTAGATCAGTGGTTCCCAAACTTGTTTGACCCATGACCCCATTTTGATATATGAAAAGTCTCGTGACCCACCCATGTGAAAACTTGTTGGCTGTTAATTACATAATTTAACTTTTTAAAATTGGGGCTATGAGAATCAATTGCAAATTAGTCTGACATAAGAGAAATGATCTCACATCCACCAATGAGATGGGTGTGCTTGATGCATGTTGTGTCGGAGCTTCTCGAAGTCAGGGTGGTGGTCGACAGTGCACCGACATCTCTCCTGTCACATCCAACCTGGATCGATATTTGTCTTTAATGCAGATGAGAGCACTGAATCAGCGTACCATGAGTTGTAATGCTCGGCGGAGACAGACTCAGGAACCTAAACTCTTCCATAGTGACCCGTGAATGCATGGTCTGCAGCATTTGACCACATGACAGCTCGATCAACTGTTAGGTTTCACTTACCGGCAAGTTAACTGAGCCAGGATCACAGTCAAATGAATTTTGCTGATTCGGTAACTCGTATGTAGAATATTTTGCATTAACCCCCTTTCTAAATATTTCTTACATAGGCAAGGAGACACACATTTTCTTTTCATTACACAAAGTCAAGTTTGTTTCTAAATGTTTTAAATTTTTTTACATCCATTGTGAATGACAACAGTTACTCTCTCAATTTATTATTTTTTTTTTTTTCAACACTCCCCTTGATAACCACCAAGCCTCGTGTGAAATAGAACATTGTCCTTCTCTGATCCCATATCTCCGCACACAGTAGTTTTGTGAACAGGTGTGCACGATGTAGTTTACAATCGAAGTTAGCTGCTGCATATCTCAGAGTTCTGCGCTCAGCTCTTTTTCCACAGGTTGCTTTTCGGTGTATCCATTCTAGCTCAGTGAGTGTATCATACAATGCGTCCATATGGCAGAGGGAGACACATTCATAACTAGAATGCAGAGGCCTGCCCGCCGTTCCGCCATAGTTGTAGACCCATCTGTGGAAAAGCCCACCATTCAATCCCATGGAATCTGTTTTTCGTCAATATAGCCATGCAGCACACTGAACATCCCCTGTGCCGTTTCATGCCCAGGAATTGTGAGACAGAACAATATGTCCTCTTAGAGAGCACCTGTAGTGAACAAAAGTCAATGTGTGGGCATCTCGGCCCTCACAGCTAACATCCATTTGGAGAGGGGAGTTTTTGAGTCGTTCAGTCATTTTCCTCTTGATTGCTATCCATAGCATAAAATGTTAGTTTCACATTGTTATCTGACAGAAGTATTGATGTGAGTTTCTGTGCCTCTGCCTCCCCACACATTGTTTTCACCATATCAATTGCGGCCGGTAATATCAGTCTCTGCAATAGTGTGTGGTTTCTTTGCGTAGTGGGCTGAGCCATTCAAAGTGGCCTTTTCCCACTACCTAAGGGTGCTCTCTGGTTGAATTTTTACTTTTATATTTGAATAATAATAATTAACCACATTAAAATGATTTTGAGAGACAAAGACAATTATTAGATATTTTTTACCAGGAGTTTGGAAATTCTCCCACAACCCCATTTCCATATCAGGCAACCCCTATTTTGAGATCAGCTGCGTAGATGTTGCAACCAGCCCCACCTTCTGTGAGTTAGTGGTCATTGCAGTGGTGTTAATAAACTCAGAAAATAAACATCCTCTCACTGTCAACTGTTTATTTTCAGCAAACTTAACATGTAAATATTTGTATGAACATAGCAAGATTCAACAACTGAGCCATAAACTGAACAAGTTCCACAGACATGTGACTAACAGAAATTGAATATTGTGTCCCTGAACAAAGGGGCGGTCAAAATCAAAAGTAACAGTCAATATCTGGTGTGGTCACTAGCTGCTTTAAGTACTGGAGTGCATCTCCTCCTTGTGGACTGCACCAGACTTGCCAGTTCTTGCTGTGAGATGTTACCCCACTCTTCCACCAAGGCACCTGCAAGTTCCAAGGACATTTCTGGGGGAACGGCCCTAGCACTCACCATCCTATCCAACAGGTCCCAGACGTGCTCAATGGGATTGAGATCCGGGCTCTTCGCTGGCCATGGCAGAACACTGACATTCCTGTCTTGGAGGAAATCACACAGAACGAGCAGTATGGCTGGTGGCATTGTCATGCTGGAGGGTCATGTCAGGATGAGCCTGCAGGAAGGGTACCACATGAGGGAGGAGGATATCTTCCTGTAACACGCAGCGTTGAGACTGCCTGCAATGACGACAAGCTCAGTCATTGCTTTCGATGACGGACCCTCCACCTCCAAATCGATCCCGCTCCAGAGTACAGGCCTCGGTATAACGCTCATTCCTTCGATGATAAACGCAAATCTGAACATCACCCCTGGCGAGACAAAACCGCAATTCGTCAGTGAAGAGCACTTTTTGCCAGTCCTGTCTGGTCCAGCTACGGTGGGTTTGTGCCCACCGGTGAGGTCTGGTGAGGACCTGCCTTACAACAGGCCCACAAGCCCTTAGTCCTGCCTCTCTCAGCCTATTGCGGACAGTCTGAGCACTGATGGCGGGATTGTGTGTTCCTGGTGTAACCCTGGCAGTTGTTGTTGCCATCCTGTACCTGTCATGCAGGTGTGATGTTCAGATGTACCGATCCTGTGCAGGTGTTGTTACATGTGGTCTGCCACTGCGAGGATGATCAGCTGTTTGTCCTGTCTCCCTATAGCGCTGTCTTAGGTGTCTCACAGTACAGACATTGCAATGTATTGCCCTGGACATCTGCAGTCCTCATGCCTCCTTGCAGCACGCCTAAGGCACATTCACGCAAATGAGCAGGGACCCTGGGCATCTTTATTTTTATTTTTTTCAGAGTCTGTCTAAAGGCCTCTTTAGTGTCCTAAGTTTTCATAAGTGACCTTAAAATTGCCTACTGTCTGTAAGCTGTTAGTGTTTTAACGACTGTTCCACAGGTGCATGTTCATTAATTGTTTATGGTTCATTGAACAAGCATGGGAAACAGTGTTTAAATCCTTTACAATGAAGATATGTCAAGTTAATTTGTAAAAATCCAAATATCTTTGAAAGACGGGGTCCTGAAAAAGAGAAGTTTCTTATTTTTTGCTGAGTTTGTCTTATGTTTCTTCCCAGGCTTTTGTCAATGCTCAGAACCAGCTGACGCTGCCCTACCTGGACCGCTGTGAGGTGCGGGACCTGTTCAAGGAGCGCATGACTGAGCTCTATGACTACCCCAAATACAGCTGCCCCTTCAAGAGGGGGAGCAGGTGAGAGGGAGAGAATGAAAGAAAGGGAGACTTGAGGCGGTACTTGGAGGTTTTGGACTTTTCTCAATTTGTCTTTCTGTGATTCCTCACATCCTATCTGCCTCATTCTCAACTGTAGTGGAGGAGGAGGTCCAAGCTTCCTCCTCATGTACCTTCTGGTCCAATGCATTTTGAGAAGGAAGCAAGGAGAGAGGACTTGGGGCAAGATTAATTGAGGATGAGCCAAAATCTAGCCTTCCCCTAAAGATGGAGACTGTTGTCTTTTGGGTAGTTTAGTTCCTTGGCTTTGTGCTGACACTATCCCCCGCTGCAGGTATTTCCATTTCTACAACACTGGCCTCCAGAACCAGAGTGTAATGTATGTTCAGGAGAGTCTAGAGGCAGAGCCCACGGTCTTCTTGGACCCAAACACCTTCTCTGAGGACGGGACTGTCGCTTTACGAGGTGGGGGATGGAGACAAGGTCAGTCAATGCTCATTATGATGTAGAATATCGTCCTGTTTGTAATACTGTAATACTTCCTTCATGAAGGTGCGTTTCTGACATCACGTTCTACTGTACTGAACAGCCTAGAATCTACCAGTATACTGTATCAGCCTTTACACTGCACTGGCATGTTTAGACATCTACCACAGTGAAACCGTGCTGGAAAGGACCATGTGAAAGGGAAAGGGAAATTCTAAGCCAGTACAGCTCGTGTTGGCACTAAAATACAGTAACTACTAGAACCTGCCAATGATGTGTATATAAACACAATTTTTATTTTATTTATATTTACAATGCATTCTAAATGAACATATTCATCACTATTCACAATGCATACTAAATGAACATATTCATCACTATTCACAATGCATACTAAATGAACATATTCATCACTATTCACAATGCATTCTAAATGAACATATTCATCACTATTCACAATGCATTCTAAATGAACATATTCATCACTATTCACAATGCATACTAAATGAACATATTCATCACTATTCACAATGCATTCTAAATGAACATATTCATCAATTCACAATGCATTCTAAATGAACATATTCATCACTATTCACAATGCATTAAATGAACATATTCATAAATGAACATATATTCATCACTATTCACAATGCATACTAAATGAACATATTCATCACTATTCACAATGCATTCTAAATGAACATATTCATCACTATTCACAATGCATACTAAATGAACATATTCATCACTATTCACAATGCATTCTAAATGAACATATTCATCACTATTCACAATGCATTCTAAATGAACATATTCATCACTATTCACAATGCATAAATGAACATATTCATCACTATTCACAATGCATTCTAAATGAACATATTCATCACTATTCACAATGCATTCTAAATGAACATATTCATCACTATTCACAATGCATTCTAAATGAACATATTCATCACTATTCACAATGCATTCTAAATGAACATATTCATCACTATTCACAATGCATTCTAAATGAACATATTCATCACTATTCACAATGCATTCTAAATGAACATATTCATCACTATTCACAATGCATTCTAAATGAACATATTCATCACTATTCACTATTCTAAATGAACATATTCATCACTATTCACAATGCATTCTAAATGAACATATTCATCACTATTCACAATGCATACTAAATGAACATATTCATCACTATTCACAATGCATTCTAAATGAACATATTCATCACTATTCACAATGCATACTAAATGAACATATTCATCACTATTCACAATGCATTCTAAATGAACATATTCATCACTATTCACAATGCATTCTAAATGAACATATTCATCACTATTCACAATGCATACTAAATGAACATATTCATCACTATTCACAATGCATTCTAAATGAACATATTCATCACTATTCACAATGCATTCTAAATGAACATATTCATCACTATTCACAATGCATATTCATCACTAAATGAACATATTCATCACTATTCACAATGCATTCTAAATGAACATATTCATCACTATTCACAATGCATTCTAAATGAACATATTCATCACTATTCACAATGCATACTAAATGAACATATTCATCACTATTCACAATGCATACTAAATGAACATATTCATCACTATTCACAATGCATACTAAATGAACATATTCATCACTATTCACAATGCATACTAAATGAACATATTCATCACTATTCACAATGCATTCTAAATGAACATATTCATCACTATTCACAATGCAATGCATATTCATCAAATGCAACATATTCATCACTATTCACAATGCATTCTAAATGAACATATTCATCACTATTCACAATGCATACTAAATGAACATATTCATCACTATTCACAATGCATTCTAAATGAACATATTCATCACTATTCACAATGCATTCTAAATGAACATATTCATCACTATTCACAATGCATTCTAAATGAACATATTCATCACTATTCACAATGCATTCTAAATGAACATATTCATCACTATTCACAATGCATACTAAATGAACATATTCATCACTATTCACAATGCATACTATGAACATATTCATCACTATTCACAATGCATACTAAATGAACATATTCATCACTATTCACAATGCATTCTAAATGAACATATTCATCACTATTCACAATGCATTCTAAATGAACATATTCATCACTATTCACAATGCATTCTAAATGAACATATTCATCACTATTCACAATGCATTCTAAATGAACATATTCATCACTATTCACAATGCATTCTAAATGAACATATTCATCACTATTCACAATGCATTCAAATGAACATATTCATCACTATTCACAATGCATACTAAATGAACATATTCATCACTATTCACAATGCATTCTAAATGAACATATTCATCACTATTCACAATGCATACTAAATTAACATAAATTATTCATCACTATTCACAATGCATTCTAAATTAACATATTCATCACTATTCACAATGCATACTAAATGAACATATTCATCACTATTCACAATGCATACTAAATGAACATATTCATCACTATTCACAATGCATTCTAAATGAACATATTCATCACTATTCACAATGCATTCTAAATGAACATATTCATCACTATTCACAATGCATTCTAAATGAACATATTCATCACTATTCACAATGCATTCTAAATGAACATATTCATCACTATTCACAATGCATTCTAAATGAACATATTCATCACTATTCACAATGCATTCTAAATGAACATATTCAATATTCACAATGATTCTAAATGAACATATTCATCACTATTCACAATGCATTCTAAATGAACATATTCATCACTATTCAAATGCATTCTAAATGAACATATTCATCACTATTCACAATGCATTCTAAATGAACATATTCATCACTATTCACAATGCATTCTAAATGAACATATTCATCACTATTCACAATGCATAAATGAACTATTCATCAATTCACAATGCATTCTAAATGAACATATTCATCACTATTCACAATGCATTCTAAATGAACATATTCATCACTATTCACAATGCATTCTAAATGAACATATTCATCACTATTCACAATGCATACTAAATTAACATATTCACAATGCATTCTAAATTATTCATCACTATTCACAATGCATTCTAAATGAACATATTCATCACTATTCACAATGCATTCTAAATGAACATATTCATCACTATTCACAATGCATACTAAATTAACATATTCATCACTATTCACTATTCAATGCATACTAAATTAACATATTCATCACACAATGCATTAAATGAACATATTCATCATGCATTCTAAATGAACATATTCATCACTATTCACAATGCATTCTAAATGAACATATTCATCACTAT
Organism: Oncorhynchus keta; assembly: GCF_023373465.1. Lineage (NCBI taxonomy): Eukaryota > Metazoa > Chordata > Actinopteri > Salmoniformes > Salmonidae > Oncorhynchus > Oncorhynchus keta. The sequence continues at coordinate 20,138 of NW_026279128.1, read as the reverse complement.
TCACAATGCATACTAAATTAACATATTCATCACTATTCACAATGCATACTAAATGATTCATCACTATTCATGAACATATTCATCACTATTCACAATGCATTCTAAATCATCACTATTCACAATGCATACTAAATGAACATATTCATCACTATTCACAATGCATTCTAAATGAACATATTCATCACTATTCACAATGCATACTAAATGAACATATTCATCACTATTCACAATGCATTCTAAATGAACATATTCATCACTATTCACAATGCATACTAAATGAACATATTCATCACTATTCACAATGCATTCTAAATGAACATATTCATCACTATTCACAATGCATTCTAAATGAACATATTCATCACTATTCACAATGCATTCTAAATGAACATATTCATCACTATTCACAATGCATTCTAAATGAACATATTCATCACTATTCACAATGCATTCTAAATGAACATATTCATCACTATTCACAATGCATTCTAAATGAATATATTCAACACTATTCACAATGTAAATAACGTGAATGGTTCCTTTGACCATGCGCTACTTGTGTCCCTCAGGTTATGCTTTCTCAGAGGACGGCGAGTACCTGGCATATGGCACCAGCGCCAGCGGCTCTGATTGGGTGGAGATGCACTTCCTGCGGGTGGAGGGGCCGTGGCCCTAAATGACCGGCTGGAGAGGGTGAAGTACAGCTGCATGTCCTGGACCCATGACGGCAAGGGCCTCTTCTACAACTCCTACCCCAAGCAGGAGGGCAAAAGTGACGGTGAGGGGATGTTTGGATATTTAGAGGGAACTAGTTTGTTCCATTTAGTTTTAGTTAAATGTATGTACACATTACTCTCCTCCTCTAGGCACTGAGACGTCCACCAGCCTGCACCAGAAGCTCTACTTCCACGTGTTGGGGACCCCCAGTCTCAGGACTGCCTGTGTGCCGAGTTCCCGACCACCCTAAGTGGATGAGTAGGGTCGAGGTACGCTGCTGGACTTGGCTAGACACTGACCAGACCGGGACTTGACTGTCTCATATCTCTTAGACAATGCAGAAATGGTTCTTATCTTTAGTCCAAGTACCATTTTGAGGAGACATAACGTGTATCCTAATATCTATCGTTCTCCTGAAGTCTGTACTTTGTGAGTGAGTTTCCACCATCTGTGTTACACCAGTCTTCTCCCTTTATGTCCATAGAGGGAAGTGGACAGCACAGAATCTGACTTGTAGTTCCTGTCTTATGTCCCTGATATTTAGAATCCTGATTATAGTGTCGTAATGCCTCTAGTCATCAGTGTAGGTTTCTGGTTGATTAGCGCTAGCGGCACAGTGTTGTATTAGCATTCTGAAAGGTGTCCGTGTGCGATCTCACTCCAGGTGTCAGATGACGGGCGCTACGTACTGCTGTCCATCAGGAAGGGCTGTGACCCGGTCAACCGGCTGTGGTACTGTGACCTTCAAACCACTCTTCAGGGTATCACAGGTACCATGCACACCACAACCTAATCAGATCAGTCTTTCTCTTTAGTCTCCTTAATGCATAATCACCATCCACTGACCGGCCACCATATTTGTTGTAGGGCATAAGCTTTGACTTGATGTGTTATCAAGAACATCCACTATAGATTGTGAATGTCTTGTATTGTCAATGTCTTGTGTTGTGAATAGGGTTGTGGCGATCATGACATCTCATGGTGTCAGTCTCATGGTGTCAGTCTCAACAGTCTCATGGTAATTGACTGTTAATTAACATTGTCACATTTAACAACTCCTTGCTTCCACAGACCTTTGGAACATCTACATTTGAAAAAGTCTAAGAAATCCATTATTTTAGACAGGTCTAAAGAAACATGATATGAAGAACATTTCAGAAGGACCGACGAGCATACCCTGAGTTGTCCTTATGTTAGGTCTGGCTATGCCAAATGGCTGTAGGCTACACTAGTTAATTTAGCAGACAAGATTTGCTTAGAATTCTGTGGCATCTGGGCCTCCTGAGTGACGCAGTGGTCTAAGGGACTGCATCGCAGTGCTAGCTGTGCTACTAGAAATCCTGGGTGGGGCGGCGCACAATTGGCCCAGCGTTGTCCGGGTTAGGGAGGGTTTGGCCGACAGGGATGTTCTTGTCCCATCGCGCTCTAGCGACTCCTGTGGCGCAGTGCACTCTGACACAGTCAGCCAGGTGTACTGTGTTTTTTTCTGACACATTGGTGCGGCTGACTTCCAGGTTAAGCGGGCATTATGTCAAGAAGCAGTGCGGATTGTTTGTGTTTCGGAGGATGCACAGCTCTCGACATTCGCCTCTTCAGAGTCCGTATGGGAGTTGCAACGATGGGACAAGATTGTAATTACCAATTGGATACCATGAAATTGGGGAGAAGAAAATCGAATGGCCCATTATCATGCCTCGAAACAGGGGCAGCGGAAAATAATCAGTCATCTATGCACTGAAATAGCAAATGGAGGACGTTTTTCCTGTGGTTAATTTTCATTCCAGCCAGGTAGGCAATACTCCTGTTGTAAAGAGAAGCAATAGGCTTAATATTAGGAAAGTTGATAAATCATATAGAAGGCTTAGCCTATATAAAGCCTCCATTTAAAAAGAGCATCCCATCGGCTATCTCTGTTTTCTCACACAATTGCATAGTCTATAAAAATGTTGCGCAACATGAGCTCATGCTTGAAGTGTTTGATCAGATTTTCGGGGCGGCAGGTAGCCTAGTAGTTAGAGCGTTGGACTTATAAGATCGAATCTCTGAGTTGACAAGGTAAATGTCTGTCGTTCTGCCCCTGTGAACAAGGCAGTTAACCCACTGTTCCTAGGCCGTCATTAAAAATAAGAATTTGTTTTTGACTGACTTGCCTAGTTAAATAAAGGTACATTTTTTTATTTTATTAATTGATGTCAGAGTGATTAGAGGGACAATAGAGTGCTGAGTACCAGGCAGTTAGCAAGTTTGGTAGGTTACTAAGCACCATCAGCAGCATCAGAGCTTGGAGAAGCCTAATTAACGTGACTAAACGGTCACGTGGAATTTGACTGCCTTCATGACTCGTGACTGCCGTTTTGGCGGACATACGGTCACTGTAACAGCCCTAGTTGTGACTGTCTTGTGACTGTCTTGTGACTGTCTTGTGACTGTCTTGTGTTGTGTCTTGTGTTGTGTCTTGTGTTGTGTCTTGTGTTGTGTCTTGTGTTGTGACTGTCTTGTGACTGTCTTGTGTTGTGACTGTTGTGTTGTGACTGTTGTGTTGTGACTGTCTTGTGTTGTGACTCTTGTGTTGTGACTGTCTTGTGTTGTGACTGTCTTGTGTTGTGACTGTCTTGCGTTGTGACTGTCTTGCGTTGTGACTGTGTTTTGACTGTCTTGCGTTGTGACTGTCTTGGATGGCCCTCCCCATGTGTTGCCTTAGTAAGAGTATTTGTTTAGTTGACTAGCTTAGTTGAAGATCCCAAGTTATCTCTCTCCCCTCCAGGCCTGTTGCCGTGGGTGAAGCTGATAGACAACTTTGATGCGGAGTACGAGTATGTGACCAACGAGGGCACAGTGTTCACCTTCAAGACCAACCTGGTGGCCCCGCGTTACCGTCTCATCAACATCGATTTCGCCCAGCCCGCCCAGGCCAACTGGAAGGAGCTCATCCCCCAGCACGACAAGGACGTCATCGGTAGGTCACAGACTGAATGAAAGGAGAGGGTTTTACCAACATAATATGCTAACTTTATAGCTCTACAACAAGAATATCCACAAAAAAGGAAAAAGCAATGTCCACTGTTTTCTGCTCTCAATAAGTAATGTTTTAGAATAGCTAAAGGTGAATTGGATAATTTGGTAATCACTTTTTGTGATAATTTAGATAATCACTTTTTGGCAGTAGGAGCAAACAGTGAAGACATGCTGTGCCTGAATTCAAAATGTATTTTCTCACCCATCTACACACAATACCCCATAATAACAAAGTGAAAACATGTATACATTTATTGCTAATTTATTGAAAATGAAATGCATAAATATCTCATTGACATTAGTATTCACACCCCTTCGCTATGCACTCCTAATTAATCTCAGGTGCATCCAATTTCTTTTGATCATCACAATGTCACTACATCTTGATTGGAGTCCACCTGTGACCAATTAATGGACATGATTTAGAAAGACAAACACCTGTCTATATAAGGTCACACAGTGGACAATGCACGTCAGAGCAGAATCGATACCATGAAGTCCACTGAACTGTCTGTAGATCACAATATAGAATTGTGATGCGGGTATAAACGACCCTAACCCAAGAGCACATCATTGGGGAATGAAAGAAATATGGAACTGCCTGGTCGGACGGCCAGCTCTAAACTGAGCAACCGGGCAAGAAGGAACTTGGTCAGGGAGGTGACCAAGAACCCAATGAACACTCTGACAGAACTACGGAGTTCTTTGGCTGAGATGGGAGAACCTGCCAGAAGGATAAGTCTCAACAGCACTTCACCAATCTGGACGTTATGGGAGAGTGACCAGATGGAAGCCACTCCTGAGAAAGGCACATGACGGCATGCCTGGAGTTTGCAAAAAGGCACGTGAAAGACCGAGCATAAGGCAAAACATTCTGTGGTCTAATGAGCTAAAAAAAAATGGAAACTATTTGGCCTAATTGCAAACCGCTCTGGAGGACAACAGGCACAGCACCTTGCCTGTCTAACACCATCCTATTGTGAAGCATGGTGGTGAATGGAGCCAAATCCTTGATGAGAACCTGCTTCAGTGTGCAAACAACCTTAGACTGCGGCAAAGTTTTACGTTCCAACAGGACAATGACCCCAAGCATACAGGCTTCAGGACAAGAATGTGAAAGTCTTTTGAGTGGCCCAGCCAATGCCAAGACTTGAAAATCTGTTTAAAAAAATACCTTAAGATTGATGTTCACCATCGCTCCCCATCTAATTTAAGATGATGAGCGGAAGAAAATCCCAGACTCCAGATGTGCAACCCAAGACGGCTCAAAGCTGATGCAGACATACCCAAGACGGCTCAAAGCTGATGCAGACATACCCAAGACGGCTCAAAGCTGATGCAGACATACCCAAGACGGCTCAAAGCTGATGCTGATGCAGACATACCCAAGACGGCTCAAAGCTGATGCAGACATACCCAAAGACGGCTCAAAGCTGATGCAGACATAACCAAAGACGGCTCAAAGCTGATGCAGACACACCCAAGACGGCTCAAAGCTGATGCAGACACACCCAAGACGGCTCAAAGCTGATGCAGACACACCCAAGACGGCTCAAAGCTGATGCAGACACACCCAAGACGGCTCAAAGCTGATGCAGACACACCCAAGACGGCTCAAAGCTGATGCAGACACCCAAGACGGCTCAAAGCTGATGCAGACACACCCAAGACGGCTCAATGCAGCTGATGCAGACACACCCAAAGACGGCTCAAAGCTGATGCAGACACACCCAAAGACGGCTCAAAGCTGATGCAGACACACCCAAAGACGGCTCAAAGCTGATGCAGACACACCCAAAGACGGCTCAAAGCTGATGCAGACACACCAAAGACAGACACAAAGCTCAAAGATGCAGACACACCCAAGACGGCTCAAAGCTGTAATCGCTGCCAAGGTGCTTCTGCAAAGTATTGACTCGGTGTGAATACTTATGTAAATGAGATTTCTGTATTTAATTTTCAATAACATTTCTAAAAACATGTCAGTATGGGGTATTGTGTGTAGATGGGTGAGATGGATTAAATACCTTTTTTGAATTCAGGTTGTAAACACAATGACATGTGGATTAAGTCAAGGGGTATGAATATTTTCTGAAGGCTCTGTAACAGTTATTATTTACAGTTGGTTTAAAGCAGGTCCTAACAGGAAATAACATCCATATTCTGTCTAGGAATACTCTGTCTAGGTGATCATGGTTTTTAAACTTTTAGATTGACTAACCCCCATCTTGCACTCCCCCTCTCTAGTGTTTGCCACCTGTACCTACAACAGCCTCCTCTTTGTGTGTTTCCTGCACGACGTGAAGAACGTGCTGAAGATGTACCGTCTGAGCTCGGGGGAGGAGCTCAGGACCTTCTCTCTGGACGTGGGCTCTGTGGTGGGCTTCACCGGACGCAAGAGAGACTCTGAGATCTTCTACTACTTCACCTCCTTTCTGTCGCCAGGTATCAGAGACAGACGTGTGGCGTCATGGGGGCAGACGTGTGGCGTCATGGGGGCAGACGTGTGGCGTCATGGGGGCAGACGTGTGGCGTCATGGGGCAGGCGTGTGGCGTCATGGGGGCAGACGTGTGGCGTCATGGGGCAGACGTGTGGCGTCATGGGGGCAGACGTGTGGCGTCATGGGGGCAGACGTGTGGCGTCATGGGGCAGACGTGTGGCGTCATGGGGGCAGACGTGTGGCGTCATTGGGGCAGGCGTGTGGCGTCATTGGGGCAGGCGTGTGGCGTCATGGGGGCAGACGTGTGGCGTCATGGGGGCAGACGTGTGGCGTCATGGGGGCAGGCGTATGGGGGCAGACGTGTGGGGCAGACAGATGGGGGCAGACATATGGGGGCAGAGGTGCGCGTCATGGGGGCAGAGGTGCGGCGTCATGGGGGCAGAGGTGCGGCGTCATGGGGGCAGAGGTGCGGCGTCATGGGGGCAGAGGTGCGGCGTCATGGGGGCAGAGGTGCGGCGTCATGGCACACACAAACTCTGTGATGGGCTTCACTGGACGGACACAAGAGGGAATTAGAGGGAGACGTGGATACATGAATGCATGAATGCTGGCATGGGCACACGCACGCACGCACGCACGCACGCATTCACAAATGCACACACACAGACACTCAAACTTTCAACAACTCCACCTCTTTCCCGCCGCCAGGTGTCTCTCATGCTGTCAAGACAGTCTCATACAGGTTCTTGCAGGAGTCTGTATGGATCTTCTATCATACTGCAGTGAAACAGTGACAAGTCAATGACCTGTCCTCTCTCTTTGTCCTGTTGTCCAGCCATCATCTACCACTGTGACCTGAACCAAGGAGCCCCTGCAACCCCACGTGTTCCGCGAGGTCAGCGTCAAAGGCTTTGACCCCTCCGACTACCAAACCTCTCAGGTAAGATACCTACCTACAACTGACTCAAAAACAAACAAAAAAAAATGTCATGTTCGATTCTGTTCTTTTTTCCCCTGCATTCTGAACAGCCAAAAAAGCCCATGGAATCAGATATTTCAAACCACCTTTGTAGGTGGCTTGAAATCAGATACAAATCTTATTTTTGGTAACGTGACTTATCTGAAGTGGTTTGTAGACTGTTTTTCGGCATATCTCTCTCGTTTCTTACTGGCTACTCCGTTGACAGTTTGATAAGAACGTGTGGTAGTCAATTAGCTTGTTAATTGTTTACCAACAAATGTTATCTTTATTAAACTAGGCAAGTCAGTTAAGAACAAATTCTTATTTTCAATGACGGCCTAGGAACAGTGGGTTAACTGCCTGTTCAGGGGCAGAACGACAGATTTGTACCTTGTCAACTCGGGGGTTTGAACTTGCAACTTTCCGGTTACTAGACCAACGCACTAACCACTAACCACTAGGCTACCCTGCCGCCCCTCCACTCTAACCACTAGGCTACCCTGCCGCCCCTCCACTCTAACCACTAGGCTACCCTGCCGCCCCTCCACTCTAACCACTAGGCTACCCTGCCGCCCCTCCACTCTAACCACTAGGCTACCCTGCCGCCCCTCCACTCTAACCACTAGGCTACCCTGCCGCCCCTCCACTCTAACCACTAGGCTACCCTGCCGCCCCTCCACTCTAACCACTAGGCTACCCTGCCGCCCCTCCACTCTAACCACTAGGCTACCCTGCCGCCCCTCCCACTCTAACCACTAGGCTACCCTGCCGCCCTCCACTCTAACCACTAGGCTACCCTGCCGCCCCTCCACTCTAACCACTAGGCTACCCTGCCGCCCTCCACTCTAACCACTAGGCTACCCTGCCGCCCCTCCACTCTAACCACTAGGCTACCCTGCCGCCCCTCCACTCTAACCACTAGGCTACCCTGCCGCCCTCCACTCTAACCACTATGCTACCCTGCCGCCCCTCCACTCTAACCACTAGGCTACCCTGCCGCCCCTCCACTCTAACCACTAGGCTACCCTGCCGCCCCAGATTAGTGAACGCTCTAGACAACTAAACAGCTACCTAGCTAGTTGACTGCTGTAACTAGACAAAAATAACTTATTTGGATTATATTTTGCGGCTTTTAAAGTGTTCTCAATTTGTCGGGGCATGGGAGTGGGAGTACAAGGTGCCAGGCGTTCCACAGGGATGCTGGCCCATGTTGACTCAATGCTTCCCATATGCTTCATGTTGGCTGGATGTCCATTGGGTGGTGGACCATTCTTGATACACACAGGAAACTATTGAGCATGAAAAACCCAGCAGCATTGCAGTTCTTGACACACACCGGTGTGCCTGGCACCTAATACCACCCATACCCATGTTCATAAGGCTGCCTTTTGTCTTGCCTATTCACACTCTGAATGGCAGACATACACAATCCATGTCTCAGTTGTCTCGAGGCTTAACAATCCTTCTTTAACCTGTCTCCTCTTCATCTACACTGATTGATGTGGATTGAACAAGTGACATCAATAAGGGATCATAGCTTTCACCTGGATTCACCTGGTCAATTCTGTCATGGAAAGAGCAGGAGTTCCTACTGTTGTGGACACTACATTCATGCTATACAAATTAAAAGAAAGTTGCACCTTCGTCTGTCCTTGCGGTGGATATGTTTGACCAATTTTTAGGCTAAAGATGAAACACTGGTCAAATATATTGACAGGAAGGGAGCGATGAGTATGCCAATAGATTTTTCTTATGTATAGTTTTATCTTCTGTTGTTCAGCACCTCTCCTAAAAGGTCTTCTTTATTTAGATGGTTATCTATACTAATACAAAACCACCAGATTTGACTGATACCATCTTTGTGTTTTCACACCAACAAGCACCTGTATCTGTGTGTCCAGGTATTCTACCCAAGTAAGGACGGCACAGAGATCCCCATGTTCATTGTCCATAAGAAGGGCCTGAAGCTGGACGGCTCTCACCCTGCCTTCCTCTTCGGCTATGGAGGGTTCAACTTCTCAATCACTCCCAGCTACAGGTACCACCACCAGGTCACTTCCCCCAGCTACAGGTACCACCACCACCAGGTCACTTCCCCCAGCTACAGGTACCACCACCAGCAGGTCACTTCCCCCAGCTACAGGTACCACCACCAGGTCACTCCCCCCAGCTACAGGTACCACCACCAGGTCACTCCCCCAGCTACAGGTACCACCACCAGGTCACTCCCCCAGCTACAGGTACCACCACCAGGTCACTTCCCCCAGCTACAGGTACCACCACCAGCAGGTCACTTCCCCCAGCTACAGGTACCACCACCAGCAGGTCACTTCCCCCAGCTACAGGTACCACCACCAGCAGGTCACTTCCCCAGCTACAGGTACCACCACCAGCAGGTCACTTCCCCCAGCTACAGGTACCACCACCAGCAGGTCACTTCCCCCAGCTACAGGTACCACCACCAGGTCACTTCCCCCAGCTACAGGTACCGCCACCAGGTCCTCCCCCAGCTACAGGTACCACCACCAGCAGGTCACTTCCCCCAGCTACAGGTACCGCCACCAGCAGGTCACTTCCCCCAGCTACAGGTACCACCACCAGGTCACTCCCCCCAGCTACAGGTACCACCACCAGGTCACTCCCCCCAGCTACAGGTACCACCACCAGGTCACTCCCCCCCCATCTACAGGTACCACCTCCAGGTCACTTCCCCCAGCTACAGGTACCACCACCAGCAGGTCACTTCCCCCAGCTACAGGTACCACCACCAGGTCACTCCCCCAGCTACAGGAACCACCACCAGGTCACTCCCCCCAGCTACAGGTACCACCAACAGGTCACTCCCCCCAGCTACAGGTACCACCAGCAGGTCACTTCCCCCAGCTACAGGTACCACCACCAGGTCACTCCCCCCAGCTACAGGTACCACCACCAGGTCACTCCCCCCAGCTACAGGTACCACCACCAGGTCACTCCCCCCATCTACAGGTACCACCACCAGGTCACTTCCCCCAGCTACAGGTACCACCACCAGCAGGTCACTTCCCCCAGCTACAGGTACCACCACCAGGTCACTCCCCCAGCTACAGGTACCACCACCAGGTCACTCCCCCAGCTACAGGTACCACCACCAGGTCACTCCCCCATCTACAGGTACCACCTCAGGTCACTTCCCCCAGCTACAGGTACCACCACCAGCAGGTCACTTCCCCCAGCTACAGGTACCACCACCAGGTCACTCCCCCAGCTACAGGTACCACCACCAGGTCACTTCCCCCAGCTACAGGTACCACCACCAGGTTACTCCCCCAGCTACAGGTACCACCACCAGCAGGTCACTTCCCCCAGCTACAGGTACCACCAGCTACAGGTACCACCACCATCAGGTCACTTCCCCCAGCTACAGGTACCACCACCAGCTCACTCCTCCCAGCTACAGGTACCACCACCAGGTCACTCCCCCAGCTACAGGTACCACCACCAGGTCACTCCCCCAGCTACAGGTACCACCACCAGGTCACTCCCCCCAGCTACAGGTACCACCACCAGGTCACTCCCCCAGCTACAGGTACCACCACCAGCAGGTCACTTCCCCCAGCTACAGGTACCACCACCAGCAGGTCACTTCCCCCAGGTACCACCACCAGCAGGTCACTTCCCCCAGCTACAGGTACCACCAGCAGGTCACTTCCCCCAGCTACAGGTACCACCAGCAGGTCACTCCCCCCAGCTACAGGTACCACCACCAGGTCACTCCCCCAGCTACAGGTACCACCACCAGCAGGTCACTTCCCCCAGCTACAGGTACCACCAGCAGGTCACTTCCCCCAGCTACAGGTACCACCAGCAGGTCACTTCCCCCAGCTACAGGTACCACCAGCAGGTCACTTCCCCCAGCTACAGGTACCACCAGCAGGTCACTCCCCCCAGCTACAGGTACCACCACCAGGTCACTCCCCCCAGCTACAGGTACCACCACCAGGTCACTCCCCAGCTACAGGTACCACCACCAGCAGGTCACTTCCCCCAGCTACAGGTACCACCACCAGCAGGTCACTTCCCCAGCTACAGGTACCACCACCAGCAGGTCACTTCCCCCAGCTACAGGTACCACCAGCAGGTCACTTCCCCCAGCTACAGGTACCACCACCAGCTCACCCTCCCAGCTACAGGTACCACCACCAGGTCACTCCCCCAGCTACAGGTACCACCACCAGGTCACTTCCCCCAGCTACAGGTACCACCACCAGCAGGTCACTTCCCCCAGCTACAGGTACCACCAGCAGGTCACTCCCCCAGCTACAGGTACCACCACCAGGTCACTCCCCCAGCTACAGGTACCACCACCAGCAGGTCACTTCCCCCAGCTACAGGTACCACCAGCAGGTCACTTCCCCCAGCTACAGGTACCACCAGCAGGTCACTTCCCCCAGCTACAGGTACCACCACCAGCAGGTCACTTCCCCCAGCTACAGGTACCACCAGCAGGTCACTTCCCCCAGCTACAGGTACCACCACCAGGTCACTTCCCCCAGCTACAGGTACCACCAGCAGCTCACTCCTCCCAGCTACAGGTACCACCACCAGGTCACTCCCCCAGCTACAGGTACCACCAGCAGGTCACTTCCCCCAGATACAGGTACCACCAGGTCACTCCCCCAGCTACAGGTACCACCACCAGGTCACTCCCCCAGCTACAGGTACCACCACCAGGTCACTCCCCCAGCTACAGGTACCACCACCAGGTCACTCCCCCAGCTACAGGTACCACTACCAGGTCACTCCCCCAGCTACAGGTACCACTACCAGGTCACTCCCCCAGCTACAGGTACCACCACCAGGTCACTTCCCCCAGCTACAGGTACCACCACCACCAGGTCACTTCCCCCAGCTACAGGTACCACCACCACCAGGTCACTTCCCCAGCTACAGGTACCACCACCACCAGGTCACTCCCCCAGCTACAGGTACCACCACCACCATGGTCACTCCCCCAGCTACAGGTACCACCACCTGGTCACTCCCCCCAGCTACAGGTACCACCACCAGGTCACTTCCCCCAGCTACAGGTACCACCACCAGGTCACTTCCCCCAGCTACAGGTACCACCACCAGGTCACTCCCCCAGCTACAGGTACCACCACCAGGTCACTCCCCCAGCTACAGGTACCACCACCAGGTCACTTCCCCAGGTACCACCACCAGGTCACTTCCCCCAGGTACCAACACCAGGTCACTTCCCAGGTACCACCACCAGGTCACTTCCCCCAGCTACAGGTACCACCACCACCAGGTCACTTCCCCCAGCTACAGGTACCACCACCAGCAGGTCACTTCCCCCAGCTACAGGTACCACCACCAGCAGGTCACTTCTCCCAGCTACAGGTACCACCACCAGCAGGTCACTTCCCCCATCTACAGGTACCACCACCAGCAGGTCACTTCCCCCATCTACAGGTACCACCACCAGCAGGTCACTTCCCCCATCTACAGGTACCACCACCAGCAGGTCACTTCCCCCAGCTACAGGTACCACCACCAGCAGGTCACTTCCCCCAGCTACAGGTACCACCACCAGCAGGTCACTTCCCCCAGCTACAGGTACCACCACCAGCAGGTCACTTCCCCCAGCTACAGGTACCACCACCAGCAGGTCACTTCCCCCAGCTACAGGTACCACCACCAGCAGGTCACTTCCCCCAGCTACAGGTACCACCACCAGCAGGTCACTTCCCCCAGCTACAGGTACCACCACCAGCAGGTCACTTCCCCCAGCTACAGGTTCCACCACCAGCAGGTCACTTTACAACAAGCTTGTGACTTCAAACTTGTTTGATGGATTTGCTATTTGTTTAGGTTGTATTTCAGATTATTTTGTGTCCAATAGAAATTAATGGTAAATAATGTATTGTCACTTTTATTGTACATAAGAATATAGTTGGTTTCTTAATACTTCTACATTAATGTGGATGCTACCATGATGACGGATCATCCTTAATAAATCGGGAATAATGGTGAGTGAGGAAGTTAGACGCACAAATATCATACCCTAAGACATACCAACCTCACAAGCTTTATGGAATCATTGCTTGGGGTGGGGAAGACTATGTACAAAGAGTGAAGTAATTTCTTAACAGTTGAGCTTTATAGGAGAAACGCCTGCCTCCGCCTGCCTCCAGCGGTTTGCTTAGAAATTCTAGGGACAATTAGGAGGCCTGCGTCTTGTGACCGTAGTGTACGTGTAGGTATGTACGGCAGGACCAAAACGGAAAGATAGGTAGGAGCAAGCCCATGTAATGCTTTGTAGGTTAGCAATAAAACCTTGAAATCAGCCCTCGCTTTGACAGGAAGCCAGTGTAGAGAGGCTAGCACTGGAGTAATATGATCACATTTTTGGTACTAGTCAGGATTCTTGCAGCCATATTTGGCACTAACTGAAGTTTATTTAGTGCTTTATCCGGGTAGCCGGAAAGTAGAGCATTGCAGTAGTCTAACCTTCTGTAGCTCAGTTGGTAGAGCATGGCGCTTGTAACGCCAGGGTAGTGGGTTCGATCCCGGGACCACCCATACGTAGAATGTATGCACACATGACTGTAAGTCGCTTTGGATAAAAGCGTCTGCTAAATGGCATATATTATTATTATATTATGGATTAATTTTTCTGCATTTTTGGACAAAGTTTATGATTTTTGCAATGTTACGGAGATGGAAAAAAAGCTGTCCTTGAAACAGTATTGATATGTTCATCTAAAGAGAGATCAGGGTCCAGAGTAACGCCGAGGTCCTTCAGTTTTATTTGAGACGACTGTACAACCATCAAGATTAATTGTCAGATTCAACAGAAGATCTCTTTGTTTCTTGGGACTTAGAACAAGTTTAAAAGAAGGAATTTTGCAGCCATCCACTTCCTTATGTCTGAAACACAGGCAACTAGCGAGGGCAATTTTGGGGCTTCACCATGTTTCATTGAAATGTATAGCTGTGTGTCATCCGCATAGCAGTGAAAGTTAACATTATGTTTTCAAATGACATCCCCAAGAGGTAAAATATATAGTGAAAACAATAGTGTTCCTAAAACGGAACCTCGAGGAACACTGAAATGTACAGTTGATTTGTCAGAGGACAAACCATTCAGAGACAAACTGATATCTTTCCGACAGATAAGATCTAAATGAGGCCAGAACCTGTCCGTGTAGACCAATTTGGGTTTTCGATCTCTCAAAAGTAACACACATTGCCCCTCTCAACTCAATTCCCTCTGTGTTTTATAAATTTTTACACACACACTCACACATTGATCTCTCTCTTGTGTTTTTCTCCAGCGGGCATGCTGGCCAAAGCAAAACTGCTTCACAGACTTCCAGTGTGCAGCAGAGTACCTCATCAAGGAGGGCTACTCATCCCCCTCCAAACTCACCATCAACGGAGGGTCCAACGGGGGCCTGCTCGTGGGTACGTTGCGGAATAACGACATCCCTTTTTATTGTTGATGCTTTTAGTCATTGACCTGAAAACCATCCCTGACACTTTCCTAAGCTAACAGTTCCTTGTTGACATCGGAATGTCTGTCTGTATATACAGCGGTTTTGTCTTACTGTCTTTGTGTGTTTATCTCCTTACCTGTGTGTCTGTGTGTCTCTTGCTGCCTGATAACGTGTATCTGTCCCGCCCTCTGCCCCCACAGCAGCGTGTGTGAACCAGCGGCCAGAGCTGTTCGGCTGTGCCGTGGCCCGGGTGGGCGTCATGGACATGCTCAAGTTCCACAAGTTCACCATCGGCCACGCCTGGACCACTGACTTCGGCTGCTGTGAGGTCAAGGAGCAGTTTGACTGGCTCATCAAGTGAGTGCTAGTGCTACACTTCCCTAAGCCTAGCCTGGTTCCAGATACGTTTAGCTTTGTAGCCAACTTCTATGGTGGTTGTCATGCCAGTAACCATAGG
The DNA here is from genome assembly GCF_023373465.1 of Oncorhynchus keta. Taxonomy (NCBI): domain Eukaryota; kingdom Metazoa; phylum Chordata; class Actinopteri; order Salmoniformes; family Salmonidae; genus Oncorhynchus; species Oncorhynchus keta. The sequence continues at coordinate 5,063 of NW_026279128.1, read as the reverse complement.
TGTTCGTTACACAGCACAAACAAATCTGGAACCTGGAACATTTAGCCTGTTTGGGATATTAACATTAATCTTTCAGTATTCCGGAACCACGTCAAATGCATGTTAAGTTCTTTCCAAGGCTTGATTTAGTGTAATCCCAAAAGTGCAAATGTCAAGTGCAGCTATTTGACATACAGTGCATTCGGAAAGTATTCAGACCCTGGACTTTCTCCACATTTTGCCTTCTTCTAAAATGTATTAAATAAAAACATGTCCTCATCAATCTACACAGAATACCCTATTATGACAAAGCGAAAACAGGTTTAGAATTTTTGCAAATGTTTTAAAAATACACCTTATTTACATAAATATTCAGACCCTATGAGACTCTAAATTGAGCTCAGGTGCATCCATTTTCCATTGATCATCCTTGATGTTTCTACAACTTGATTGGAGTCCACATGTGATAAATTGATTGGACATGATTTTGAAAGGCTCACACCTGTCTATATAAGGTCCTGCAGTTGACAGTGCCTGTCAGAGCAAAAATCAAGCCATGATGTTGAAGGAATTGTTTGTGAGCGCCGAGACATGATTGTGTCGAGGCACAGATCTGGGAAGGGTACCAAAACAGTTCTGCAGCATTGAAGGTCCAAGAACACAGTGGCCTCCATCAGTGTTAAATGGAACAAGTTTGGAACCACCAAGACTCTTCCTAGAGCTGGCCACCTACCCAAACTGAGTAATCGGGAAGAAGGCCTTGGTCAGGAGGTGACCAAGAACCTGATGGTCACTCTGACAGAGCTCCAGAGTTCCTCTGTGGAGATGGGAGAACCTTCCAGAAGGGCAACCATCTCTGCAGCACTCCACCAATCAGGCATTTATGGTAGAGTAGCCAGACGGAAGCTACTCCTTAGTAAAAGGCACTTGACAGCCGCTGAGTTTGCCAAAAGGCAAATAAAAACTCTTAGACCATGAGGAACAAGATTCTCTGGTGAAACCAAGATTGAACTCTTTGGTCTGAATGCCAAACGTCATGTCTGGAGGAAACCTGGCATCATCCCTACAGTGAAGCATGTTAGTGGCAGCATCATGGTCTGGGAATGTTTTTCAGTGGCAGGTACTTGGAGACGAGTCAGAATCCAGAGAAAGATCAACGGAGCAAAGTTCAGAGATCCTTGACGAAAACCTTCTCCCGAGCGCTCAGGACCTCCAACTGAGGGTGAAGGTTTACCATCCAACTGGACAACGACCCAAAGCACACAGCCAAGACAATGCAGAAATGGCTTCAGGACAGGTCTCTGAATGTCCTTGAGTGGCTCAGCCAGAGCCCGGACTTGAAACCGATCAAACCTCTGGAGAGACCTGAAAATAGCTGTGCAGCGACGCTCTCCATCCAACCTGACAGAGCTTGAGGAAGATCTGCAGAAAAGAATGGGAGAAACTCCCCAAATACAGGTGTGCCAAGCTTGTAGCGTCATACCCAAGAAGAATTGAGGCTGCAGTCGCTGCCAAAGGTGCTTCAACAAAGTCCTGAGTAAAGGGGCTGAATAGTTATGTAAATGTATTATTTCAGTTTTCAGTTTTTTTTTTTTTTCAATACATTTGCAAAAATGTATAAACTGTTTTTGCTTTGTCATTATGGGCTATTGTGTGTAGATTTTTATTTTATTTTTAAGTTCATCAATTTGAGAATAAGGCTGTGAAGTAACCATGTGAAAAATGTCAAGGTGTGTGAATACTTGAGGATTGCACTGTATCTATTTGCTCCGTGTTTGGTGTATTAAAACCTGTACACAATACTTTCACCGTACATCATCGTCCCTGAAGAAATCTCCTCTTCTCCTCCAGGTACTCCCCGCTCCACAACGGACGCGTGCCCGAGGGTGAGGTGTCCAGTACCCTGCTGTCCTCCTCCTCACGGGTGACCACGATGACTGCGTGGTCCCCTACACCCCTGAAGTACATCGCCACACTGCAGCACGTGGTGGGCCGTTGGTCGGGTCAGAGCAATCCACTGTTCATCCACGTGGACACAAAGTCGGGCCACGGCGCCGGAAAAGCCACCAGAAAGGTCATCCAGGAGGTGGTCGACACATACGCCTTCATCGCCCGCTGCCTCAGCCTCACCTGGGTCAAATGAAGAGGGGGGTTCCCTGGAAGTCTGTTTCTAGGGAAGTGTCTATCGGTGTCTTGAAGTTTCTTACTCGTTCTTCGTTATTTTTTGAATGATCACTAATCTTTTTGTTCAGCTGTTCTCCTTCCTCCTCATCATCACTACTGATTTGTTCCTGAGCAGTAATCAATGTCTTCCTACCCGGCTGTCTGGCCTGTATTAACCACCCCTGTATTAATTACCCCCAGTCTCCACTCCTCACCTCTCTTTCAAGCGATTCACTATATATATCTAGAAGAAGAAAAACACATCTCTGAATAAACTTTTGTACAATTAAAGGTAAAATCCACTGCATTTAAAACCGTCAAATAATTTAATTAATTTAGAGTTTGTAATTATACAGAGGCTGAATATATTCCTTCCCACAACCATACGACCCACTAATCATTATTCCATCAAAATAGTTGTACCTGCTTTATTTTCTTCTATAATCACTGATCTGGCTTTCAGGTCTGTCTATAAAAATGAACTTTTTGTTACAAATGTAACCAGAACCATGCATAATGCACATTCACTAATAATGTAGCAGGTATTCTAGAAAATGAACACCGGTCTCAAGCACAAGGCCACGTGCTAGTTAGTGCCCAGCTAATATTTATATTTCTAGTTCAGCGAACTTGATCTAGTTATAATTTCATAGCTCTGGATTCAGCTAACAAGGAGAACAGGTGAATTGTTAGGAACACACCGTCTGTCCCCCTCAACTGTTTGAACAGCATGCTAGCCTGTCCACTTTGTTCAGATGTTGGAATCAAGTGGCCTACTTTATCTCTGAATGAGAACGACATGACAATTCCTTCGTTTATGCTTATTGCACATTTATAAAAGACTAGACAGCTGGTGTAAGTCTTTATTTGACTAAAATACTGCTAGTGATACGTGGTACCATAATGCGCTTGCGACAAACTGAGCATTTTCCAGGTGAAGGTTCATTGGTAAATTTGTTTTTAGTAGTGTCTGCTTTTGCTCAAAATCTGAGGAGTTGAAACATAAACAGGGTTTCATTAGAAGGTTCATTTCTCTATTATAGTAAAATAATTTCTCCATGTGTTGTGGTGTCCATATGATCCATTCTGTTGGACCAAACCTCAAATGCAAATCGAGAGTTGAAACTGTTTGTCAGTGAAGAGGTGGTGATCTCATCTTTGTTGTTGTGTGGTAGGGGCTCGGGGAGAAAGGGTGAGCGGAGGTGTCACTCAATCTCAAGCCCTATGTGCTTATTTTTGAACTTAAGCTTGTCACCTGCCTTCCGCCTTTGGGACAACGACTCCCATTGTTAAGGTGGGAAACATGAGCATCTAGTCATTATATACAGATGTCTGGTGTAAATGTACACAGCACAGAAGGAGTGAATGAGACTAAGAGGACATAAACGCTCATAAAAACAAAGAATACGACAAAAACTTGGACCAGCCTCTCTTACCCTGTTTCCACCCCTCACCTCTCTGGCCCCAGACTCCCCTACCAAACCTCCCTCTCTTCCCCCCTATGAGCCAGCCACAGGACTTACCCCGTCTCCACCCCTCAACTCTCTGGCCCCAGACTCCCCTACCAAACCTCCCTCTCGCCGCCCATGAGCCAGCCACAGGACTTACCCCCTGTCTCCACCCCTCACCTCTGGCCCCAGACTCCCCCACCAACCCCAGGACTTGCACCCCCCATGAGCCAGCCACAGGACTTACCCCTGTCTCCACCCCTCACCTCTGGCCCTCCAGACTCCCCCACCAACCCCAGGACTTGCACCCCCATGAGCCAGCCACAGGACTTACCCTGTCTCCACCCCTCACCTCTCTGGGTCCCAGACTCCCCCACAAACCCCAGGACTTGCACCCCCATGAGCCAGCTCCAGGACTCAGCTAGGTTAGTAACCAGGGCAGTGAGGAGTTAGGTTAGTAATCAGGGCAGTGAGGAGGCAGGGGGAGCAGCTCTGATCAGCACCCTCACCCAAGAGGCCTCTGAGGATTTGAAAAAGTTGAGAACTCTTAGAGTTTAACATCATGTTTGAACATTTTTTTAATAAATATAAAGTAGATATCTTAAAGGCCCAGTGCAACAATCAGAAACTCAGTTTCCCTGTGTTTATCGTATAATAATATACATAACAGCTGATGAAACTAACACAAAAATTGTGGATTTTTAAAATCAGTTGTTACTTCCTGGTTGAAAATACAATCTGCACAGAACATTCTAATCATGCAGGTTTGTCAAGGGCGGGAGGTTCCGCTTCCACGATGACCTCACCATACCTGCAAATGAGCCGGTAGGCCAGCACGAATGATAGTTCCATACCTCTCTGCCAATAACAGCTAGTTTTCACTTTCCCCTCCCCAGCTCCCAGACAGAATCTGATGTGAAAGAAACTGGAATGGTATGGGATGCAAATGCCTAGTAGAACTCTGCTATATTGATTTCACCTAGTCTGTGTTTTCCACATCAGTGCAGATGAAGGAGATGAGGAGAGATAGATAGATTATATCCATAATGAGTCCTATTTGACCATGAATAGTGCCATTGAGGGCTTCCACCATTTTAAGTAGTTGACTGGGTGGGGATTCTTATAAGTTGGGAGCAATCAGCCGATGAAGAAGAAATGTACAACTTTTAAAATGAAAGAAAGCCTCTCAATGTCGATGCCCATGCTGTCACTGACAATTATTGTATGTGAATAATTTGTCAAATGTTGTTATGCTCTGTAGTGTCTTATAAGCCCATGGGGGCTAGGCACCGGCAGGTGTATGATACTTAAATACATATCAATCACAAATAAATGCACAGATACAAAGATGAGTTCTCTATCTCTGAGAGAGAAGGAAGCCATTTTGGAAAATTGCCGGTAGGAAAGCAATGTATACGTATGGCTTCTGTCAGACAGTTCTGCTACATTTTTCTAATGTTTCCAGGTTCAAAC